>NC_062522.1:27230096-27282596 GCF_022655615.1 Tachysurus fulvidraco
CTTGTGAGGGGGGGGGGGGGGGGAGAGATTAATGGTTAAGGCTCCATTTAGCATACAGCGCTGTAAAACATGACACATGCTCCATCCTCACACACTCTGGCCAGCTAGCCCACCTGGAGGTCTGGGACTAATACCAAATGATACACATTCATAAACACACACACACACACACACACACACACACACACACACACACACACACACACACACACACACACACAAACACACGCACGCACACGCACGCACACCCCTATAACATCAGTTCTCATTGATTGATGAAGGAAGCACTCGTAATGGTCCCCGTTGTGATTAATAAAATTCTGTGAGGTAAAAATTAACACACAAACACATGCACAAACAATCAGCAATCAAGTTTATGGTTAATAAACCTTTGTCCAACATCATGTGCTTGGAAAAAAAATCTATCTACAAATAACATTCAAATACGCCCTATGCATGTATTCATAATGCGTTATAAATGTTTTTATAATAAAAAGTGTTTATATTACCTAATAATCTAATACAGCCTTACATCATACACATAAATACAGTACTTTAGGCTACATAACATTAACATGTATTATGGTTATCTAGTCATTTTATACAAGTTTTTAAAGACAGGCTATATTATTGATTAATAACATGTTATATCTGTTCATAAGTATTTCTTATACTTACTTATAAGGCTGTATAATAGTTTTGGTACAAAAACTACAAGAGTCTGTAAGGCATTATAGATGGTATATACCGGGACATATAATGCATTATAAGACTGTATGCTGTATGAATGTGTATGTCATATATATAAGTCGAATTCTTTATATAAACACTTTTGATGAAGCATTATAAATTTTGTAGTAATATTGCATTATTAAAACATGTATTGCACACTTTCATACACATGCGTCATACATTTAAACCATAAACAATACTATTAATCTTTACAGGATCAATTCTACAGGCTTACATGAAACTTTATTAGGTATTATAAATGTTAAAAAGCTTGTCATAAATGCTTTTATAGTGCATTATGAATATGAAGGTTATATACACATGCACTATAATCACTGTATAACTCACTATATATACTGCATAATGCATTGTATCAGACAACCGCTTCATAACCTCTAATAACGTATTAAGCAAATATACACACATACATTAGGCACTGACATAGTATCATAGGTGCCATGAAGCATGTTATAAATGCTTTTAGAATGCATTAACAATATTGTATTTACAATCTGTTATAAACACATGTATTAATTGCTCTATACTTCTTTTGTACACACACATTACAATCTGTCATGTACAAAACTTAAACCTCTTATGAACAATTATGCAGCCTTACTCTAGGGATTATACGTTATTATAGATGTCATAAGTCAGAATATACTGCATAATGCACCATAATCACATTTGCTTCACACGTCATATGCCATACATAACTTCTTATAACCTCTTAAGCAATTATACAGGTTACATTTAGCAATGTACTGTATTATACATGCTATATAATGTATAGCAAAACTGTTTTCTATTGAATTCACAATGCATTATAAAAATGTGTTACATGCTATGTATATGTTGTACTGTACATACACGCATGACAAATTGTCATGTATACAACTCAAACCACTTATGAATAATTATGCAGCCTTGAATTAAGGTTTATAAGTTATTATAGATGCCATATGTCACAATATACTGTATAATACAAAAAAACAGGACATCTGCTTTATATACTGTAGTATATGCTCATGCTTTATAAAGTGTCCTGCATGTAACTAAAACCTCTTATAAGCTCTTAGGTTTTACAGGCTTTCATTGGGCAGTGTAATGATTTATAGGTGATATAAAGACTGTTATAAGTGCTTTTTATAATTCACAATGCATTAAAAAAGACGTAAAGTGTTATACCCCATCATATACAAACTGTCATGCATATAACTCGACCCACTTTTGTACAATTGTGCAGCCTTATATTAGGGATTATAGGCTATTATAGATGCTATATACTGTATCATGACATACAGTACTGTGTGATGCAATATACTGTAAGACTTTTTTAACCTCTTAAGCAATTCTGCAAGCTTACTTTAGGCACTGTAATGTATATTAGATTATATAAAGCATGTTATGAATGCTTTTGTAATGCATTATGAATATAAGAAAACCTCCATTGTTTACATTTGAACAATTTCGAGATCATTTTTCTTTTTACTTGACGTCCAAATCAACAAAAATTCTGACCTTGATAACACCTCTGCCTTCAGGTAAGAACTCCTTCATCAACACCTCCTAGTGTGTGCTATTGCTACACATACATACACTCACACTCTCTCAACTTCTGTCACACACACACACACACACACACACACACACACACACACACACACACACACACACACACACACACACACACACACACACACGCACACACATTCACAGGTGTGAGTGGTAAATATTATAATGCCCTGTAGGTTTATACACACCTCTGCTACTACACATGGGTTTTCAGTTTTAGACAAAATAAAAAGAAGGCACAATTTATCATCCTAGGTAAGGCCCTCTTACCTCAAGAGTATGAGAATAATAATGTACAGTGTGACATGCAGGATGTTCATTGTAACGTGCTAAACAAATTCATGCCTTTTTTTTGCCTTCTATCTTCATTAGCGACCCTTTTTTAACTTGTAAATGCCATACTATTATAACAAGTTCACTTGAAGGATTTACAAGCCTTTTTTTCTGTCACACTTAATTATTATTCATTGCCCTTGCTTATCTACACTCCTGCTATTGTGCATAAATAGCATCATGAAATGGAAACATCTGCAAGATTCGATTTTTTGAAAAACATTTTGTGGCTTAATTCAATTTCTGTAATAAAAAAAATTGGTCTGAATGTAGCATTGTGAAATAAAAAGGCTGAAAATATATATATATAAAAAGGTAATATTTACATGGTATAATAAATGTAAATAAAATGAAAAGAGAATACTTAATAATACTTAATAATAATAATGGGAAATCCGTTGCTACACAGCGAACAGATTGAGGTTAAGGAGTCTGCTGAGGTGCCGCTGGCCGTGGGCACGACTAGCTACATGTTGGATCTTTTATCAGCTTCTCACTGTTTTTTTATCAGTCCTGGGGTTTCTGGGGATTTATCGATGCAGCTGAGGTTGAGTGATGGCCTGGGTTGTGCTGATTAAAGCTGTGATAGTTGGAGGTTGGGATAGTTGGGATGACCTTAGCTTTCCACCAGGTTGTACATTTATCTCTCAGCCAGATTTGTAAGTTCTTTTCCTGTTTTGAAGATATTTACTCACTTAAAGGAGCAATTTTTTAAAGAAATGTTCTTTACGGTCCTGCTACAAATTCTTCAGTGCAGTTAAAATTGAAAAGCCGAAACTTTTCAGATCGCTTAGAATATAAAATACATACCGATATCACAAAAGATTCACACAACACTTTTAATTACTGATCATAATTAGTGCAAGTCAAAAATGCTTGTTAGCTAAAGCTAACAATATCAGCTTTAGTCTTAATCTCTAAAAACATTTTAGACATAAAGATAAAGGCAAATAATGAGCAAAGGCTAAATAATAATAGATTCATTCTCCATGCTAATCATTCTGACAGCACAAACTAGCTGAATGCTATTCACTAGCTTTGTCTTAAAGGAAATCTCTTAAGGAAATCTGTAATATATATATATATATATATATATATATGTGTGGCATTTATGGCATTTAGAGATACGCTAACATCTCTGAAACATATCTGAAATGCCAAAGCGGCAGAAATGATATAATTTGACGCTATGACATTTCGGAGATGTCGGAGATGTTTACATTTACATTTACATTACATTTATTACATTTGTAACATACAAATGTTAGTGCATCTCTAATAGGATTGGTCACACGTGTAATCCCTACATGATATGACCTAAAATATCTTAACATAGCCACAAAGGGAAGGCTTATAATAGATAACATTTTAAAAGCACTCCTTATTTATTTATTTATTTATTTATTTATTTATTTATTTATTTATTTATTTATTTATTTATTTATTTATTTATATTGGACAACCAATCGCAGTCTTCAAAAGAAAGTTTTGTACCTAGTAACAGGGTCAGCCCCGGCTCCTCTCTAGGATATAAGTATTTGTATTTTCCTTGCTCAGAGATTGGTCCTGAATCACTCTTAAGATAAGAGTCCTAGAAGGAAATGTTTAAGCTTAATTAGGAGCCCTCTGAGATCATTCTTAAAATCTTTATGAATACGGTCCTGGTGTTTTTTTTTGTTTGTTTTTTTTTTTAACTTTTTTTATCATATTGCCTCAGATTTCTGTTCTTGGCTGACAGGGTGAACCCTGATGAGATATCTTTCTATTGTAGGAAATCCACCTCAAGAATTTTGCCTTTTGAGATGCTTTTCTGTTCACCAGAGTTGGATGAATGACTTTCTGTAGGCTTCCTGTCAGCTTGAACCAGTCATCCCATTCTATACTCTTCTAATCTGACCACCTTCATCAACACGGCATGTCTGTAAGGTGACAGACAGATATCAATCAATCATCTTTAAATGCTGGGATGGTAAAGACAGAAGACAAAATGGTTCACTCTTTTTTTTAATGTAAAGACCAACCTATATTCTTCATAAGAAATAATAGAACAATTAACAATTAAGTCATTTTGTAAACTTAATTGACTTCAACCTAACATCAATCATCCAGCATTTCTTTATAAAAATATTTCTGTAATGCTTATGCATGTATTATAAAGGCTTAATATGAACTATTAACTATATATCTATGACAGAATGGATGATAACATTTCCACCTGTAATACAAATCCACATGTGTATATTAAAGTGCTGATTTGAGTCCACAGCTGTTTCTATATTAACAGCTAATTCACCTTTTTGGAAGGAGTCTCCAATGTCAGAGGTAAAGCAGTTAATTTAAATGTCCAAACATTGGATAGTATTCAGGTCAGAGAGCTTTGTGCTGTTTTATTATCTTCAAGAGAAGGGAAGAGGCTGGTGAGGGAATGCTAATTTATAGCTGCTGTCATTTACAGTAAGTGTTCCAGTATATACAGCATTGCAGCTGTGCACAAAGTGAGATCCAATAAATAAGTGGTTTCCTAAGGTTGGTGTCATGGCCTGTACAGAACCCTGACCTCAACCTTACCGGACCTGAACACCTTTGGGATAGGACCAGCGGCTGCACCAGGCCCAACTTCAGTACTCGATCTCAATAATGCTCTTGTGGCTGAATGATACACCATTTAAAATATGTTGGAAAACCTTCCCAGAAGACTAAGAGTTAATATAAGGGCAAAAAACAGACAAAATCTGAAACAGGATGTTCAACAAGCACATGTGGGTTTGGTGACAGATACTGTAATGTTACTTGCATGAAACTGGGAGATGTTTTGTATAAAAAAATTCAGTTAAAAATACAAATGCATGTGCTTTTTACCTTACTCAAGGTCAACATTTTATAGCTTTGTAAAGCAATTAAAAGAACTTTCATTCCAGAATTTGGCTGATTGTCTGATTTTGCTATGATTTACAAGTAAATTGCTAAATCACCTGTGAATTGTGCATATAGTGTTAGACCACATTAAAAAGTGTACACATTTGAAATTATAAACAAACGGTTTTAGACGTTTGAAACAAATATTTAACATTCAAGAAATGTAATAGTGCTTTTTTTTTAATGTAAACACTTCTGCAAAATGAACCATTTTACTTTAATGCAATAAATACGTTAACTGCTTTGTACACAAGGTCAGATTTTCCTCATGTTTAATCTCTACCATTAAAGCATGTATTTCAGTCATTACTCTGGTGCGTAAATGACTGAGCAACTATAAGTGTGCTACTCAATAATTCATAGCTTCATGTACATCGCAGCATGTGGTCAGTGACTGGGATTTGTTTTTACATTGAAGTTTTAATCCATAAATCACTGGGGATAAAAACATCACATTTGTGACCTCAACAAGATTTTGGTTTGTGGTTTTATTCATTTTGGTTTAAACCTGTCAGTAATATTTTTAATAAATTTCATTCCCAAACTGTAACACACTAGTAGTGTATTTTAATCACCATTATCCTGAACAGGCTATTACTAAGGATGTATAAATTAACCCAGGAAAGTGTCACCTTTATATAAAGAATGTGTTCTATCTTTTTCCTGAAAGCTTCATATCTAGTGTTATAAATTTTATAACTAACCATATAAATGTGAAAAAGTTTTTTGTTGTTGTTGTCTTTGCAGGATAACAGATCTTAACAAGACGTCTGGAAAAGCTACAGTACAGTATTAGTGTCTGTATTTGTATTTGGTTTAAAACTGCAATTTTCCAAACAATCAGTTCCATCCTAGCTTTACAGTCAACAATGTGGACAATCTGAATCTCACGTGTGTGAGAAATTGTGCCACCACCATGAAAATGTCATTACAGATGCTATAAGATGTAATAAGATAATTAGAGTGACTTGACCATGCCTTCAGGAGTTCACATTTACACCGTTCTTTATATTTTATTGCTAGCTGGCAGAAATCCTGCAGTGTAATTGTCTCAGAGGACGACCGCACGAAGCAGAATGGTGCTGCGGTGTCCTTAATTTGGCCATCAAGCCAGAATGAGAGCAGTAGTTTGAGCAGGAACATCAGGCCATCTGCAGGCCCACTGTGTGATGGTGCAGCACTCCACACAGGCCTGCCTAGCACCACTGTGCCTTTCAATTCGTTTTATTCAGCTAATTAGCCCCTACTCATGAGACAGTTCAGCTGTAATCAGCGAGCAGCACGCTCTGTCATCTCCTCCTAATCAGTTTAATACATCCACTGAGCTTCTCTCCACAGAAACACCTATGAGATGAGATGGGCAATGCGACATTGGGTTTGTTATAGACATACTGTCACTGATACGTTTATCTGCTCTGTGAAAACAACAGACGGAGACACACACAGACAGACAGACAAACAGAAGTCACTGGGGGCACTGTGCACTCTTAAATGTGATATATCATGGCACTGGTCCGTTATAGAGAAACCGACTCTGGTATATTTGTCTACTCACAGCAAAAGAAAGAAAGCAGCGGGATTGAGTTTGAAAGCAGAGAAAGAGAATGTGTGTGTGGGTGTGTATAAGTTGCATGTGTGTGTGTGTATGTGAGAGGGGGGCAGATAGTGTAAGAAGGGGCCACAGCCACACCAGACACTTCCAGGTCTCTAACGAGGTCGCTAATTAACTCTCGCACTCCTCGCTTGCTTTCATCAGCGGCACACGATGCTTTTTTGACAGGAGAAAATTGCAGGGCAATTAAATCATCCACAGACGGATCCTTCAGCCACTGGAATTAACAGTTAAATGTTACATTTATCTTGCTGAATGTGATGGAGAAGAACAAAACGGCATGGCGTGACGGCAGCCCGTGGAAAGATGACTGATATCTCAGCCTCATAACATGGACCTATTCTTTCAAAAAGTTAAAAATGTAATTAATAAAAACACAAATTTCTATCTCAAGTTTCTTTTTGTTTGTTTTTTTCTGCAGCGTGTGACAGTCTAAAAAAAATGCCACCATACCACAAAGCACACTTCCTGCTCACAGTTCCCTCCCTAAAATTTGGATCATTTTTCTTTTTTTTGGCAAGGATACACTTTTTTCTGTCTTTTCAGTGATATTTGGGCTTTATTTTCCTAACCTCTTTCCTCAATTAACCTCTTCCAATGCTCCCCGCCAGCACCCAAGTGCAGGGAGCATATGAGATTTGTAACGCAGCCCCGATCGCGGCATTATTCGTCATCTGTTCTCTGAGAGAGCGAGCAAGAAAAGAAGAGAAAGTCGCCTAATTTCTGGGCTTATTCTTGGCCAGTCACCCTTGGCCCGGTTGTTTTGGGGGAGGGAGGACAGGAGGGAGGAAGCCGGTGGAGATGTTGGAGGGAGGGATATAGTGCAATAGTGTGGAGGTGACAGGCTCTTTTTCGTCTTTTTCTCAGGGGTTGGGTGGGGGTTTGTGTCCGTCTTTGTGAGGGCGTCAGCAGCAGCGGTGATGGCGCGAGTGTGCGACCAGCGGGGTGTCTTTTGTGATCCAACTCCATTCGCACTCCACACACCGCTGCCCCTCAATGCCCGGATTAGAGAATGCTTTCGAGTCTTAATCTCTGATTCAAGTCTCATACACACGCACGCACACACACACACACACACACACACACACACACACACACACACACACACACACACACACACACACACACACACACACACATACACACACACAGAAGCTCTCTATCCAGACCTAACAAACCCACACACACAAACACACTGCCATTTGCTCTCTCTGTCTCTCTCTCTCTCTCTCACACACACACACACACACACACACACACACACACACACATTTGCACTCATTGTGCAGTAGACAGCGAGAGGAGGGAGACGAATGAATAGTGAGTAGGAGTGAGCGGCGATGTAAATGCAGGCTTCACGCTCACGCTCCTATGTTGGAGCGGTATCTATAACACTCATTAGAGTCACTAAGCAGAGGCTAGTACACTCATCCAGCCAGGAATCTGAAGAACACTTTCCTCACTTTTTTTTTCCCCCATCTACAGTAATGAGCGAAAAAGGTCAGATTTTCATTTAAGTAAGAAATGAAGGTGTTGCTTTACAGTCTTCCGAGCGAACAGCGGCACTAAATGAGCGTGTACAGCAATGTCATTTGCCACTGACATTATTCACTGCCCTAAGGCCATCTCGGAAAGATGGTCTCAGTTAATGGATGATCTTGAAAAAGGTGTCAGATTGCCTAAATACACTTTTTATAACTTCTCGCTGTCTCAGTGTCCTTTTATCCCTTGTATGCATGCACAAACACACTCTTTCAATGGCAGTATTGCTTATATGGATGTAATGCTGCCTTTAGGTGCTTCAGACAAACAGATTGACTGCAGAGTTTCTGACTTGTTGCTCTTTATCTTTTCACCACGGTGGACGATAACAAGCAAAACAACATGAGTAACTGCGAGTCACAACGTAGACAGTTTGAATAGCTAAAATGACTACAAGCTGCATACTACATACCCATATAGACTAAGCTAATAGATTAATAAGACTAATAAGTTAAAATAAAAGATGTGGGAATGTGGTAGCTCAGTGGTTAATGTGTTGGCCCACTGACTGGAAGGTTGTGAGTTCAAATCCCAGGGCCACCAGGTTGTATTTATTGTGTCATGCCAAGTCAATAAGCTTTTATTGTCATTTCAACCATATATAGATGACACAGTATATAGTGAAATAAAACATTTCTCTAGGACCATAGGGCTACATAAGACAACACAAAGCTGCATGAAAATAAAAACACAGAGTTAAGGACTAAAAAGTAAAGCATAGAAAACCTAATGCAACCAGTTTGAGACAGACAGTGGAAACAATACAATATGCTGTAAGACTGATACATAAAATACAGCGCTGACCAGAGTACAGCTTGTACAAAAAATGAGATTAGTAAACAGTAAGAGGGAAGTAAACGTATGCAGTTACAATTTTTGTGAAAAATTGCTCTTCTCCCTTCTGAAAGGGGAGGAGTTATTGTGTTTGATGGTCACTGGTAGGAAAGACTTCCTGTGGCGTTCTGTGGCCGTCTTCGGTTCAGTCTAAGGTTAAACATGCTCCGGTAGTGTCGCATGCAGCGGGTAAGATGCATTGTCAAGGATTGTCAGGACAAAGCTATTTCAAATATTAAAAGCATTCATTCAATTCAATTCATTTTCAATTCATTGTCAAATATCTAATTTGCTTCTGTCAGAAATGGCATTGGGCATGGCGAAGAATAAAAACCTGACCCAAATGCAGGGATAACACGATTTATTAACTAACACGAAAAACAGACAAGTAAAAAAAGAAAAATCACAGGAACAAGAAAGAAGGCACAGCAAAACAAACAGGTTACAAAAAACTAAAACAAACAAAGAAAAGATGAGGACTCCGCAAAGCCGCATGCAACATGGAGGAAATGAATAGACATGACAATTAACCAATTAGAAAGAGGTGAGCAAAGACGAACACACACATGACAACACACTGCCGGAACTCCCCCTAATGTTCCAGCAGATAATGTTCAAGCAGACTCCAAAAAGGACCGAGGGGAGCAGCGAGGTTCTGAGAGTGAGCAAGGGTCACAGCAAGGCCCAAGGGGGAGTGACCACGGCGAGGGAAGAGCCGAGCAATGTACTCAGCCGAACAGAAGGCCCAGCGAAGCCGGGTAGAGAAACGCTCTGAAGGGGAGGTGGGCGAGCAGCATCTCCTGTAAATGCCTATACCATGCCGTGTCTCCAGAGGAGCAGAAGAAGGGAGAAAAAAGGGGTTTATTCAGGTGGGAAAAAATTAACAAACCAGTCCGATCTGTGACCTCCCCCGCGGACAAGAAGCAAGATGGCGTGTCCCGTGGAAAGCCAAGTACTGGAGCGGCGTCCCCCACAGGAACAGTAGTGAGTCTCAGACACAGGCACTGACTCAACAGAAACATGTCTGAAGCACCAAAATCCAAAGAAAAAAGCCGCTCCACAAGCCTTCGGGTCAGGTGAGCTTGCTGCTATCCCACTGGGTCTGTAAGTGCCAGAGATTTCCGTCAGAAATGCCAGTGGCCACTGCGAGGATAAAAACACAATTTATTAACGAAAATGAAAAACAAAAAAAAAAATCAGAGAACTAGAAACATGACCAGGCAGAACAAACAGGTTACATAAACCAAAAGAAACTAAGGAAAGACGAGGACTCTGCAAAGCCACATGCAACGCAGAGGAGACATGATAATTAACCAATTAGAAAGAGGTGAGCAAAGAGAAAAACACATGTGACACAACCTGCTGTCGGTTCTGGCAAAGAATGTCCAAGCTGCTTTAGTTATTGAAAATGACCTCATATAATTCAATTCAATATCTAAAAATATTTAAGAATGAAATTTTTATTTGTATAGCAGGTTTAACAATAGATATTGGTACGTGTATACATTTTAAATATAAATTTATCTCTAATGAGCAAGCTGGCTCATTAAAAACTCCCTGAGACATGAGTAATGAGGAAGAAACCTGGAAATTTACTAGACTCAAAAGAAAACTCTGCCTCATCTGTGTGACACCAATCATAATAATTTCCCTTCTGTAACATCTCCAGGCTGTCCATGTGGGAACCTCCTCAGCAGCAGTGAGAGGCTTTCTATGTATGAAACCTGAAGTCGGATCAGGCAGGTCCAGAGGGCAGAAGAGGTTAGGATCTTTGATATCCCATGAGAGAGAGAGAGAGAGAGAGAGAGAGAGAGAGAGAGAGAGAGAGAGAGAGAGAGAGAGAGATCAATACAAGGTTTTATTTTTTTCATCCAGATATTTACTTTTTTAAAAACATCTTAAAGTGTCTTATTTTTAGTTCTTCTGTCACAACAGCACAACCGATGGTTGCATAGAAAACTGCACCAAAAGCTGAAGACGTATTAACAAGAAACACTGGGGCTGATTTCTTTCCAGCCCAGGGTATAGATTCATGTAGACAGTAATGCAACCATTTATGCAAACAGTAAATGAAAGAAATACACAAAGGACAGAGGATGGAACTTTACTTTTGAACCATCTTCATCAGGGTTACATCTTTTATTGTGATATTATATATACAGATGATCTGTTCAGCATGTATTCGAAGGAAACCAGTACACAGTAGAGTACAAAAGGACGTTCTTGGTCGGCCTTTATAGTTACATTGATGATCTGTTGACACATAATAGACCAGCCATCAGTGATTATCAGTGAACTTGATGCACAATGCTTTCTAATGAAAACTTTATTACAATCAGAAACAACCGAGGAACATGGGAACACAGCTTATGTGTTTTCTTTAAAGTGGGGAAGGAAGTAGAAGCCAGAGAGGTAAGATAACATGATGACACACACACACACACACAAACTAGCCAACCAAGTGGAAGAAAGCTAGCATGACCCTGCAGCTGAACCAGAGTTATCCCTGTTATAGATCAAAAGAAGTTACAGGTCAAGCGACAAAAAAAAAGAGATAAAGATATTGACACATACACACACACACACACACACACACACACACACACACACACACACACACACACACACACACACACACACACACACACACACACATACACACACACACACACACAGAGTTCAAACTAACATAACAATGATGCTTTCACCTCCCCAAGAACAGCCCCACAATGCTTTAATAACAACATTAACCTTTTTGGTGACAATTATTCATAGTTTTTATTCATGATTATGCTCTTTTTTTCCCTCCTCCCCTCAGCTACAAAATATTCTATATCAACCCGCTCTAATGTTTGGTTATATAATAAATAGTCATGCTATCTCAAATTATTATTTCTTGACAAATGGAATCCATTATCAACTGAGGCATGAATATTTGTCCAGTCTATAAACGGCGAGGCACACTTTCTCGTCACAGAAAATAGAATTGTTCAAATTGTGTTTGTGAGAGGGTTCACATACTGGAGCTGGCCCATAATGCAATATTCTCATTTTTTCCCCCTTTTTTTCTTGCCGTTCCAATTTATTGAAGTAACAGAGCAGAAAATGCAATGACAGCTGTAGCACTTTATTGCGAATTAGTACATACATTCAGCAGGGAGCGACAGAGAGAGAGAGAGAGAGAGAGAGAGAGAGAGAGAGAGAGAGAGAGAGAGAGAGAGAGAGAGAGAGAGAGAGAGAGAGAGAAACCCCTCTTTCATTGTGTTTCTGTAATTGTCACAGACTCTAAAAATGGTCCAGCAATAGCATTAAAGCACTTATAAACTGAGGAGCAGAGGTGGCAGGATATACTTCTGATATGAAATCACTTTCAATCTAACCTTTGTTTTTATCTATAAATAGATCAAGAAATAAACAGATATTGTATGGTTACGGATCCAATAATTAAACTCGTAACATAGCATAAATAAATGTGACAACTGGAAAAAAAATTAAGCTTGAATGGACACTTTGAGCGAACCTGTGGTTATGTTGCCTCACATTTACATTTACAGCATTTGCCATTTTATACAACCGAGCAATTAAAGGTTTAGGGCCTTGCTCAGGGGCCCAACAGTGGGCAGAGGTCCAACACCATAACCACTAGGCTAACACCACACGATTTCTCTTCTTGCCTGACAGCAGTTTAACCTGATTGTCTGTCTCATCTGAGATGCTGTAAAGAGTAATCATTTCCATGACATCACTGAGTTTGAACCTCACGTGTTCATTCCAGCAGAACCTATGTTTTTTTTTTTTATATGCTATTCTGAGTAAACTCATGAGATTGAGATTGTTGTAGGTGAAAAATCCAGGGAGATTTCTGAAATACCTTTTTCCATCACGATATTTGATGAGAACATTAACTTCAGCTCTTGAACCGGATGTACACGATTTTTATGCATTGTGCTGCTCCAACATGATTGGCTAATTGAATGAGAATTGCATGAATGAGCCAGTGTACTGATGTTTCTAATATTATACAACACAAAATTGCAATACAAGACAAGAATTCTGCTTCCTTGGCTGTAGTGCAACATTTTTACTTTGGCGAAACAAAATCAATTTCCTTTTTTTAACTTAAAACTTTAAAACTTCATGCATATACTGACATAGATTTCTATTTATATATTAATGATATTGGATATTTACAACATACAAAAATACGTTTGTACTTGAATGGAATCATTCATGTTAGACAATACAGTATTGGTTGTAACATCCAAAATGAAGTAAGGACTAGACAAACATTCATGTCATCAGTTCATTTTAAAGGTATTTTACTTTATTGAATACAGCTTGAGCAAAGTGTCAGTCATCACTGTCTATACAATTCATGATAAATGATTCATGATACCATTCATTCATTTTTTTTTTTTTTTTTTTTTACTATTAACCTCTTTACTTTAGGATTCAGATTTAAATCTATTTAGCAGAGGTTTTGTCGAACTTGTATGTTCTAATCACGAACACTAAAGTTTCATAACATTCAAATGTGTTTGTTGACAAATTCGCAACAGGTTGAAGCTTTCGTGGTATAAATCGTGTCTGGTGCCTGATCTGAGTCTTCTGCCCTGTGTGTGTGTGTGTGTGTGTGTGTGTGTGTGTGTGTGTGTGTGTGTGTGTGTGTGTGTGTGTGTGTGTGTGTGTGTGTGTGTGTGTGTGTGTGTGTGTGTGTGTGTGTGTGTGTGCAATTTGCCTTGCTTTTTACAGTAATGACAAAATTTTCAATTTGGGATGTAAAGGTTTTTTTTTTCTTCTTCTGACCAAATTGAGGTTTGATAGGTTTTCTATTCCTTTCTCAGTACAAGAAAACGTCTTATTCTCTTGTCCATGGTAACCGTTCACAAAGACTTTTCCTAGAAAGCATGTGACAAATGAGTGGGTGGTAGGTGTACTGTAAACGCCATTATATCTGTCTAAACTCTACTTTTTTCTACTGACATTTCCTCTGATTATAATCAACATTAACAGTTTATGAACAACAACATCTGTATTGTTAGTCATGCGATCATTATTAGCAGTTCCAATCTCTTTATAAGGCATTAGAAATCCCCTTAAGTAGGGTTCAGAAGTCTGTTGTACTACTGTATGTATAACATTGTACACTACATAACGCTTTACCATGTCGCATTACCATGGCGACATACGCAATACACACGTTTACACATACACACACTCACACACACTTACACGTCCTACGTAAATAATATAGAACAGTTACACACTGACTCCATATAAGCACAAATGACAGAATGCATCAGAAATAATACAAAATAATAACACAGATATTGTCTCCACCTAACCATCCCCCAAATCCTCTGCGTCTGATTGGTTACACATGAGACAATCTTTAGACTGAGCATTTCAATCTGTCACACTGCCTCTCAAAGTACACATTCATTTATAGCTGTTATTATTGTGTCATGTCACAGGAATTGATAACATGACACGGCTTGTCCACAGAAATGTTTCCTCCTCGCTAAAGCAATCAGGAGGTCAACAACGTCAACTACGGAAAGATGAAGTGAATGGCAGTTCAGGTGTTTTGGATGTGTCCTACTTCATGTTTAAAAAAGAAATAAATAAATAAAACGGAAAATAATTAACACCTCTAATCCTGCCACTCATGTGGATCACATCACAGTGGCATCTGTAGAGAAAATCAGGCTTTTCAGACTGTCGTTGGCAACATGGAGCCTTTTGCTGGAACATGTGTAAGGTATACAGTATATTTTAGCAGATATGTCCTAGTTAGTGGTTTCAGTATTGTGGACATTTTGTTAAACCGACTGTACAATTTCAAGTTCGGTGAGACACAATAGTTGAACAACAGGTACATAAAAAGCAGTAATTTTTTTTCTTTTCTAAAAATATTATTGTGGAATGTTTTTTTGGAAGAAGGAGTAGATTATTTATTTATTTATCTATCTATTTATTTTGTTTTTTATTTATTTATTTACTAACTTATTTTATCCATCATGTTTACACATCAAAATAATTATGTAACAAAATATATACAAAATTATGAGCATATCAATTCTATAATTTATTAGTGTAGTAATGTTAAGAGAAACAAACATGCAAATAGGTGTGTGTGTGTGTGTGTGTGTGTGTGTGTGTGTGTGTGTGTGTGTGTGTGTGTGTGTGTGTGTGTGTGTGTGTGTGTGTGTGTGTGTGTGCCTGCCCTGTGATGGGTTAACAATGACATTGTTACAATGGGCTTCACAGGAAGTTAAAAAAATAAATAAAGTTTAGCATTTTCAATGAATTTGTACAGCGCTTTAATCAATTAATTGATTTAAACAAACAAACAAACAAACAAACAAACAAACAAACAAACAAATAAATAAATAAATAAATAAATAAATAAATAAGATTTTAAGTTTAAAATTATATTACTGTTTATTTCTAACATCTCTTCCTAATGAGCAAGCCCAGAGGTGACAGTGGCAAGGAAAAACTCCCTGAAATGATACGAGGAAGAAACATGAGGAACCAGACTCAGAAGGAAACCTGTGATTATAAATCATTTCCCCTCTATAATTGTACACTCACTCAGT
Organism: Tachysurus fulvidraco; assembly: GCF_022655615.1. NCBI lineage: Eukaryota > Metazoa > Chordata > Actinopteri > Siluriformes > Bagridae > Tachysurus > Tachysurus fulvidraco. Next base: position 27,246,243 of record NC_062522.1, read on the forward strand.
CACTCACTCACTCACTCATCTTCTACCGCTTATCCGAATTACCTCGGGTCACGGGGAGGCTGTGCTCAGGCGTCATCGGGCATCAAGGCAGGGTACACCCTGGACGGAGTGCCAACCCATCGCAGGGCACACACACACTCATTCACTCACACATTATGGACAATTTTCCAGAGATCAACCTACCATCATGGAATCGAACCCTGACCCTGGAGGTGTGAGGCGAACGTGCTAACCACTAAGCCACTAATGACACGTGAGCATCGTGTCATTTCTGAATTCACTATAGTCTCCTTTAAATCATGTGGAAGCCTGGGCTTTACACTACACTAGTTACAATAGTTATAGACTATAGGAGTCGTCATGATTTCGTGATTTTTTTTTTCCCCCCACAAGAGACGTTTAACATACATGTACACATCTAACTTACCATAAAGCTATAAAGAATAATTTTTAAAACTTTAATATTTAATGTAACACTTGTAATACAGAAGTGGTATAGGAAGGACATAAAGCCAGTCGATTTTTTCCAGTAACGGTTTGTAAAAGCAGCACAGCGAGAAGCTTGCTAGTGCTGCTGACCGACTTTAATCAGCTAATTACAATGATATATGTAGTCTGCTATTCCACGGCTAATAAAGTACAGTATATTTAACATGTGTAAAGTTCTCCCCACGCACCACCTCTGTCTTCATGATTAATGTAAATTTAATTAGGCACCGATGCTAATTAAGCAGTAAATAATGACTAGGTGTGTGTTTGTGCAAAGAAAATGGCACACCTAGGAGAAGGGAAAGGGACAATCAAGCACCTCAGAACAGCTTCTATTTGTTTTGTTGTTGTTGTTTTTTTTAACCATGTATTTAAGTCATAAAGAGTTAAAGCAATAAACAACGCATGTTGCCCAGTACTTCTTGCTGACTTGCATAATAAGTGCAGTAAGGGATCTATTACAACTAGATGAGGTGAAAGACTATAAAATGTCAGTTGACGCAGCACATTTAAGAACTAGGCTTTATTACCTATCGTACTTTCTATGTTGCCAAATAATCGTGGTTTAATGTTATGCTGCTCACAGCATGCTGCATCATGACAATATGAATGTTTTGAATTTTCATTGTTATATGTAACACACATACCCAAGCAATCACGGACTAAATTTAACACATTATTATTTAAAAATTGCAATAAAACAATAATAGTATTAATAATAATTACAAAATCAAATAAATAAATAAATAAATAAATAAATAAATAAATAAACTCCATTACTGTTTATGAAACATGACTATATTTAGCTATATTTAGCTATACTGTACCTGTGAGTAAGAACACTTATCTTTATAAATGCTTTAGTATTTTAGCATTAAAATAAAAAAACTAAAAAAAAAACTTTGGGATTATCTGTGCAAATTCTATTTCGTTTTTTTTTTTTTTTTACTTTTATTTATCGCTTAAATATTGACATTTTATAATTACAGTGAGATAATATTAAATTAAATATTGACATTTTATAAATACTACACTGCAGTGAAAAAATCCTGTTGGATTTTTGGCCAGTACTGTAGGTTCTTATTTTATTTTAATAATTTGATTGGAACGCTAGATTTTATTGAATAATAATAATAATAATAATAATAATAATAATAATAATAATAATAATAATAATAATAATAATAATAATAATAATCTCAAATTTACAGATAAAATTTTTCAACAAATGATGTGTTCCCTGAATTCTATATCAGTTCTATTAGCAATATGACTAAGTACTTACTCTAACTTCTAAATCAGTTTCATATAGACATGAATATGAACCCAAAATGCATCCCAGAAATCTTGTTGGAATATTTCAATAATGTTCCAAAATATGATGAATTTATGATTAGAATCCTGTCCATGTTTGTTATTGAAATCTTTTTTGAGAACAGCGTATGACACTAGGGTAAGGAGTGGATTCTTTCCCTCAGTGTGAGGTGCTAAAGTTTCTCTTTAGTTTAGTCCTCCATGTGCTTTTGTTCTGCCGTGTGATATCTATTTTGGTCTCTGTCCCTATCCTGTCATTATTCTATATTAGCTGATTGTTTTCAGCTGTTCTGTGTCCTTAATTATAAGCATTACTAAGGTTGTGTTTCAATACACACACTAGCTCACAAGCTCTAGCACTAGCTCCCTACTGTACCCTGTAAAACCCCCAAAGCTGGTGAATATTAAATGCAAGTTTCTAAGTACTGAAAAAAGATGATACTTAAAGTAATTTACTGTCTTGTCTACTGACTACTTGTGTAGGTTATGTATCAGTATATTACCCACTGAACCCTGGATCACTGCACATCAGAACACCGATCATCCAAATACAAAAATATTAAATATTTCACTTATGTATGTCATATCGTTTTATCTTAATCACACACGTTTTGGTCATGGTACATCAAACAGGATTGTAGGCTAGCTAGTGGACACTTAAAAGTCATGTAATATATACAGTAGGACAACAAATCGAGTTAAAAATCATGAGCATAAGTAATCATTTGAGATGACAAGCTACTTACATTTGTAGATGAAACTGGCTGAGATTTGTCTACCATTATTTGACCTGATAAGCTTGATTGTTGCAGTGCATAATGGGGTTGTTTATAAAGAGAAAACATTCCAGTATAATGAACATTTTTTTATTCCTCTTAGTTTCATTTTTTTTCTGACCAGTGACATAAACACCAACATATTCTCCATATGACCTGCTATGACATTTACAGATTCCTTTTTTTAACTCAGCACTTTAGATCTATAATTTGAACATTGATCACTGTGTAAGTGACATCAGGTACGTTTTAACAATGTCTGTTTGATCAGTACTTTAGTCATCGCTGTGTAACATTTAGGCATCAAGCGCACCATCTGTGTCACTCTGCTCTGATGGAGGACTAAAAACTGTTTAGTCGTTGATTAATGATACTGACACACTAGCTGCATGTAAGTGGGCACTGTGACAAATACATCTATCAATCTCTTTTCAAGCTGCATAATCCTCAGCCATTACTGCAAGATAAGATGTCTCAGACTCACTAAGCAAGCAGGACAGGAGTGAGTCAGTGACGTGGGTTTGTTCTAAAGGAAGTGACCAAAAATGTGTAGTGTTGAAAATTAAAGCCATAATCTTTCTGATCCTGATACTGACTGACTTGTTGAACACAAAAAACTATTTAATCATATACATGTATATTCTGATTTTTGTATCCCAAGTAAAAAAGTCCCAACATACCACATGCTAATAGATAAACAAACACTATCACGGGTTCACACTATTATTTTTCTTTTCAACACACGAACAGTGAGGTACTTCGTATGCAAGGTTCATAACATTGATTAGTTTATTGTTTGTAAACGCTATGTATTTTAAAATATAGTTCATACAACAAATATCTTTATATATCAGACCAAGCTACGATTTTGTCATCTAACAGAATTATAATCTTGCATGCAGGGGATTTTTATGGCAACTAAGTCTCATATCTCATGCAATACAGAACTTACAGTATATAGTATATTTAAGATGTGGGGAATGTGGCAGCTTAGTGGTTAAGGTGTTGTTCTCCACCAAGTGTAAGGTTGTGTTCTCCACCAAGCTCTACCAAGCTCCAAAAGTTGCTGTGGTTAAAGGCGTCTGACAAGACGGTTATGATTTCAAACCCCAAAGCCTGCATGCTGCCTGCATGCTGCACCCCTAATTGCTCAGTTGTGTAATTGAGATACTGTAAATGTAGTCACTCTGGAAAAGGGTGTCTGTCAAATGCCTTGAAATTTATAGAGATTAAATTTCATTCATTCATACATTTTCAGTAAATGCTTTATCTTCATCGGCATCATTGTTTAGTCGAAGCAGATATCCCAAGGCAGGGACACTACCCGTATGTCTGTTGCTGGACACTATGAAACTATATAACATCGTTCATGTAAGGTCATTTTACAGTAGCCCTGAAATTCACCTCCTGGCTCGTAGGGAACCCAGAGGAAAACCATGTAGACATGAAGAGAACAAACAGTAATGCAGATCAAACCAGAGACCCTGAAGCTGTTAGGCAGCAAAACATTGCTTGCTGTGTGAACTTGCTTGCTGCTCACAAGAGGACTGTAATCCAGGCCAAAAACAGAGAATGGTATAACAACCTTCAGTATAAGTGTTAGGCTACATCATGTAACATCTGCTGTAATAATGCAAAGCATTCCCACTTTGACTGAAATGAACATGACAAGTCAGTCTCTAACTAACGCTAACTCTTAGCAGTAACATTATAAATATTCATGCACTGAATCCTGAATTAATACTTACTTATATATAAACTAGTGATGAGTTAAGGCATGTACTACTCAGGAATTAATGAAGAGCGAACCTTAACTACAGCATGGCTGAGAAAAACAGATCAGCGTTTGCTAGTGATGTTTAAAGAGGTCTTTATGTCTATAGGTCTGTTTCCCATGTACTGTATGGATCTCTGAGTGACACAGCATAAAGCTCTGAACCCCACTGTTCAGCACTCATGTGTGATTAAACACGGCTGGTGATTACATTTACAACGACTTGGAAATGTATGTTTTAAATAAGGCATGCCTGAGAACTGCTAAACGGTCTGGCATGCTTCAAATGAAGGGAAGCAATTCAATAAACCCGGAGGTTTTATTCAATTAAACATTTAGCACCCGAATTCAATTAAGTAATAATAACTAATTCACATGAGCCAGCGATATATGCAAGTCCTCCACAGCTCACCCAGCCATCTAAAGCCATTATCAATTAAATATCTCTCCTTTTTCTAGCACAGTGAGGTAGAAGCATTTAGGAGGAATGTGATGATAGTCAGCACAGTGGTGTACGTATGACAATGGACCACAATGCACCGCATGACGTCTATACCGTCAAGTTCCACTGGCTAACTCATAAGATTTTGCCAAAGACAAATACAGATTATCTTTAATCACCAGCCTTCCTCTCATGGAAAAGCATAGTCTCTCAGCTACTACCTTCCTGCCTAATGAAAATATCCAGCTCGTTCCTGCAGGAATAACAGCACGAGCGATCAGCGGCGAATGCCAATGGTCTCATTACTTATCGCAGCACAATGTAGCTGGAAATTGCTTCTTTCAGGTTTTGTTTGCGCTGGCAATTACAATAAACTCTCTGCTTGACACGTTGTTTGCACAGATGTAGAGCATTAATAAACATGAGCGCTAATCTGAATTATTGAACTGCTTGCCGTAATACTGACAGTGGATTTTTCTAGCGTCTGACGGCGGCGTGCCGATGAGCAAAGGGAGACGGTCAGGTTCCCAGGGAAAGAGCAGAGGTGCATGGTCTTATCACGCGCAAAATCCTTTCATTACACTGCAGCTGAGGACTTGGGCCCCACCGGTGTTTCTCCTGTTTCTGTTTCAAAGGTTCTCCTCTAATCGCACATGCACAACACTGCCACTCACAAACTCACTTAGTAGAGTGACATTTGCTTTGCAGTTGCCTGTCAAGGTAAGTAGAAGAATATGCCTATTTAACAAGGTCAGAGTTATCTCACAGTTAAAGTTGTGGCTATCTTAAGCTAACATGAGAGCTGGAAATAAAATCCCAGAACTTTTTATTGAACTCATGGGTGGGGTTGCAATTAGTTATAGACATTGCAGGAGAAGTGGCAGTGGTGGCTCAAGTGGTTAGGGTTGCACTACCAAGGTGCCACTTTTGGGCCCTTGGGCAAGGCCCTTAACCTTCTCTGCTCCAGTGGTGCTGAATCACGTTTGACCCGGTGCCATGACACCAACCTCGAAAGTTGGGATGTGTAAAGAAAGAAATTCACTGTGTTGTAATGTATATGTGACAAAAATAAAGGCTTCTGTTCTATTCTGGATCAAGTTGCAGAGGTTGAACGGTGCTCAGAAGCAGACCTGAGCTGCAATTGTCTTGTTCAAAGAGACTGCACTACATGTTTAGCTCTAGAATAACCTGATGAAAAATGATCTATTTCTTTTTGCTAATTTCAACAACAAAAAAACATTTCCAGCCTAAACTGAATCGCTAACCCCACCGAGGTAGGATTCAGCCTTCTTATTTTTATTGTAAAGAATAAACAATCTAAATTATTATTTATGTCAACCCTTTGAAACAAAAAGGAAAGGATGTCTATGGAAATTGCTGCACAATTCATAAGCAAACTGAAATTATTTCTCAGTATATGGCTACTCTACTACCATTTAGCTTATTGCCCTACTGAATCACTGCTAGTTAGGAGCTTGCAAGTTGTTAGAATTACAACCTGGACCCATTTTTGTACATTGCTGTGTGTTGGAGTTGAACATGTTGATGAGGGAAGATGACCAGTTATACCAGTAGGATATAGCAAGGATTCTGTAGAAATGTAGAAATACATGATTCACTGTGTCACGTAATCTCAGCTCCTGAATCAATATCTCCGCTGGACCATAGTTACTCCTGGGTTCTGCTTATGTTCTTCAAAGCTAAACGTGGTGCCTTTGGAATACGTTGATTTCAGTAATTGAAAAAGATCAACAATGTTGTTACTAGGTATCATATCAGATATAAGCAATAATAATGAATTTCTCTTTAAATCTTGTAAGAATAGCCATAATATTACATGCCTAATGTCATGAGCTCAACTGTCTTTTTTGTCACCTTCTCTCTCTCTCTCTCTCTCTCTCTCTCTCTCTCTCTCTCTCTCTCTCTCTCTCTCTCTCTCTCTCTCTCTCTCATATTGTAATAATTGTTGGCGGCTGTTCAGCAGTCACAATGCCTAACTGTAATCAAAGACATGACAAAAGGCTCCTTTCATTCTCAGGCTGGTCTTATGTACATTATTATATGTTTCCATTTCACTTACATGTCTAAAAATCAGTAGCTCCGGTGCCTTAATTTTGCATTGAATAAGATCCCAGTGATCAAAGTCGTCAGGAGTCTTTGTGATTCTGCAGAATAGCCGTCCATCCTTCTGTTATGCTTTTTGAACATCTTAGGTTTCTCTAAAAGAGTAGAGAGAGAGAGAGAGAGAGAGAGAGAGAGAGAGAGAGAGAGAGAGAGAGAGAGAGAGAGAGAGAGAGAGAGAGAGTCTCTCCTGCATTGCTCTTGTCGATATTCCCACTGCCGTGTGCATGTAAAGCCCAGCACTAAATGTTGTAGAATTCTCTTTTTACTATGGGAGGCTTGTGAGTCACAGAGCTAGAAGTACAAGAAGTACAGCAATAATGGTGTTCTTTTTTGTGCTCCAGAGCAACTTCATATATTGCAAACTATATCTTGTAAATACAGCAGTGCCGTATAGTATCTCTGTTTCTGATTATTGGGAAAACAACAAAAAAAAGTACAGACGTCAAACTTAATGATGAACGATATGATTCATTAGTAACCTAAAACTCACTGCTGTCACTCGACTCTATTTCTGTATTATTCATACAGGCATGAGAAGACTGTCGATGGATAACTCATATACAATGATATATCTATATCTATATCAAATATATATGTTTTTATGAATGCTCAGTTTCTAATTTTATTCTAATAAAATTTTGTTGATAAATCCTAACTACCTAATCTCAGGCGTCATCGGGCATCAAAGCAGGATACACTCTGGACGGAGTGCCAACCCATCGCAGGGCACACATACACTCTCATTCAGTCACACACTCCAGACAATTTTCCAGAGATGCAATCAACCTACCATGCATGTCTTTGGACCAGGGGAGGAAACCGGAGTACCCGGAGGAAACCCCCAAGGCACGGGGAGAACAAATGCAAAACATGCAAACTCCACACACACAAGCCGGAGGTGGGAATTGAACCCCGACCCTGGAGGTGTGAGGCGAACATGCTAACCACTAAGCCACTGTGCCACTAAGCCAACATTTCTTTGTCATGATAATTAATTATTGGATCTGGGCGGTTTGATTCCCATCTCCACCCCCTTTGTAAGGAGTTTGCATATTCTCCCCTTGTTTTGTGGGTTTTTTCTGGGTACACGGCTTTCCTCTCCTAGTCCAAAGACATGCATCGTAGGCTGATTGGCATCACTAAAATGGTCCAGAGGAGGTCCCCTAACTTGTCCCCTGACCTCCTTGGGATAATCTCCAGGTTCCCTGTGACATTGTACAAAAAAAAAAACAGTACAATGACTGATGATACAGTATGAGTATGGTGATATGCATAATGTATGACTGTTAATGATAAACTGTAAATCTATGTAATGTGTGTAAGGCAAAGTGTGCTGTACAAAACGTCCAGTGAGGTAGCCGGTATTGTGTTGTGCAACTAAAATTCCTGATTTCTTTTGTAAAATGGAAAAAAGAACATCCAGTAATCCAGTAAGCCTCAGAGCTGAAAATGTCCAAGACCAGCTGTTTGAATCTGACAGGAAGTCTATAGTAACTCAAATAACCACTCTTTACAACCACCGTGATCAGAAAAGCATCTCAGAATATATAGACACCCAACCTTGAGGCAAATGGAGGATGAATGGATTCTTTCTCAGATTGTTAACCTACACTACAACCTTTACATTTTAATCTGCTTCGATTGACACACTTTTCTTAGTAATATTACTGAAATTCACCTCCCAGACTAAATGTGAGCTTCACACGTGATGGATTTTGAACCGATATGTTAGTCTTTAGTAAAGCTGCCATATATATTAATACAATACATTTGCAAAAGGCAATGCAAAAAATTGAGCACTTTAACATCATTCCCAATCAGAAGAGAAGAAATGCCATAACCACACCAGAGGGTGTTAATGGGTGTTATAGCTGAAAATAGGCATACGCACCTACTACTATTCTTTGCTCTAGTGTAAAGCTTTAATTAATGCCTGGGTGTTGATGACCTTACGTTGCCTTTTGTACTCTACAGCGGTGTGATATGAAACAATTTCCAAATCACAGAAAGTTTTCACACACTACATTTGATTAACCGCATCAATATTTACTCTGCAGCAGGCCGCAGTCTAACACGTGAATCCAGCGGATTCTCTCTCTCTCTCTCTCTCTCTCTCTCTCTCTCTCTCTCTCTCTCTCTCTCTCTCTCTCTCTCTCTCTCTCTCTCTTTATTTGTAACTTACTGCACACATTAGAAATTATTTGTTCGCACCTGTTTTAGTCATTTCTGCACCATGTGATTATTAAAGATTCTCATTATAATAATGAGAGTGTTTCTGCTGATCGGCAAAACGTGACACCGGCTGCCTCCAAATACAACTGTTTCAATAATTAAATAAGAACAAACACCCAAAGATTTGGGAAAGGGTACGGCTGCATCTGTAAAGTAGATAATGATTTCACCTGTTCACGTTTACTCTATAATTACTCAACAATTTCCACAGATGCACACAAATTGAAAAAAGGTGTTCATTAGAGAGTTTCTGTCAGCAGTATTTTATTTAGCAGAGTGACAAAATGATTCCACATGCCACATGTTGTGTAGTGAAACTCACTATTGGACTCATCCACTTTATTATCTTTAATCCCGTTAATCCCAATTTAGTCGTCTGTCTTCAACTGTCTAATTCTGGTGAGTGTGTATATGCTGTAGTTTCAGATTATTGTTTTTGACCAATTGAGGTTTTCTTCTGTTGAAGTCTATCATCCTAAATATTTATAACATACATTTACAACATTTGACAGACACCGTTATCCAAGGCCCTTATCCATTTATGTATCATTTTATACAACTGAGCAGTTGTATGAAAAATCCTAAGAGATCAGTTTTGTTGTGAACATTACACTGCAAACAGTACTATATATTAGTTACTATTTATTATTATTACTAGAAGTAGTAGTAATAGCTGTAGTTGTTGTCACTGCGGTAGTACTTTACATTTACATTTACATTCATAGAATTTAGCAGACATCCTTATCCAAAGCAACGTACTAAAGGCTTTGAAGTCTCCATCAATGAATACATCAACACTGGCTCACTAGGTTACAGATTAGGATTCCATCAACCTAAAACTCTGCGCTAATATAACTGTTTCAGGAAGAGATTGGTGTTCACTCGTCATTTGAAGACGACCATTGTCTCAGCTGTTCGGACATCTAGGGGAAGTTCATCTCACCACCTCAGTGCCAGAACAGAAAAGATTCTTGATGTATACTTTATTATATATTGTGTATAGTTGTTGTTGTTGTTGTTGTAGTAGTAGTTGTAGTAGTAGTAGTCGTGTCACTTACAGTTATCAATTTCATATAAAATTAAATTATATAAAAACCGAAAGACTTGGTAAAATCTCGCTTTGATAGGCTACTTTGAATAATAAAAAAAACACCTACAGTATTACAATCTCTGTTCATCACCACCCAGTTGTCAGAGAATGTAATATCTTGCAAGAACAAGCATGTTTTACACTGCAAGCAAAGTGAGGATGCAATACTGCTTAACATTTTTTTAGCCATATTCATTATTTTCAGGCATAACCTGATAGACTAGCTACCATAAACCTAGCATATTTCATAGGATTTAGCTTAATGTTATGCTAGCTATGATGTTTGCTAGATGACAAACAAATGTTGCGTATGTATGTGGCATTTATACCTAATGGGAAACCAGTTCAACTGATAAGGGAAGCCACATTATGTCATTTTATGTCATTAAGTCATTCTGTCTAACCTGCTTTAGATAGATAGATAGATAGATAGATAGATAGATAGATAGATAGATAGATAGATAGATAGATAGATAGATAGATAGATAGATATGCAATTAAGTGTTGATAGCAAAATAAACGAATAAAATTAAACAATAAAACTCAACATTAGCTACCACTTCCACTCCAAAGGAAGGAAATTTCCCCAATGAGCGGTGCAGGGTCTGGAGACACAGCTCATAAGTCATCAGGGAGGAGGCAATTTATTTTCTCTGCCTTTAATATGTCACAGGCCGATGCGTGTGTGTCTGCGTTAGCTGGCTCGCCTCCACTACAGATACCTGTGGTGCTCTTCATGGTTCAGGGGCTCCTAATTTAAATGGGAAGTAGCACATATTTCATATAAACGCCAGGAGACAGAGGGAGGGGGGACAAGAGGCTCAAGCTCAGGATGAGGCCGATGATGTACTGCTCTTTCGGACCTTTCCGCCAACTTCGCTCAAATGATCTCCCTCCTCCTTCCAAACGTGCGTGCGGGTCACAGATCAGATGCAGCTAAGGACTGGCTGCGGTGTAAATGGCAGGGCATGCTGGGAGCAGGCAGGAAGACAGCAGTGAGGCAAATGCTAGAGGAGATGCACATGGAGGGATTTCTCTCAACACGTCTCTAAAGCTTATTCCTCATGAGCTTATAATGGATCCTGAGGCCTTCACTGGGGCCATTTCATAATGGGTTGGATTTAAAGCTGATCGGTTTAAACATGTTCTCTCTCCAGGTGAGCTAAGCGCTGTTCAACACACTTCATCGCATTGCTGGCTAGCACTTCAACTCTGAAATGCACCCTGACGCGGATATTCCAGATTGTATTCGGAAAAGAAAGGCTTGAAAGTTGGAATGTTTTCCCTTCATTCTTTTCACCTCACATGGTGTAAGGTTTAGAGTTCAGAATTTCAAGCTCCATCTTTTGATGTCATCAAATACAAGAGATTTCTCTTAGCAAATATAATAATAATAAAAACAAACCTTTCTATGATTATTTCCCTTTAGTGTTCCGCAGTAGATGATATTATGTGATCAGGTTTTTTTTAGGTATTAAAGTAAATGTATGTAAATGATTGCATCAAATATTTTAAATGAGGTTTACTAAGTACAAAAAATGCTGCTGTAATCCAATCAATAGATTTTTGCCTGCCTGTTGTGAGACCCATCATTTTTCCAAAACTGAATCTCTTTGTGCGCTGTCTTCAAACTGATATTTAACCAAATCAGCATCAGTCTTTTAGCCCAAAATACACACACACACATACACACACACACACACACACACACACACACACACACACACACACACACACACGCCCTGGACTTTACCAAAACACCACTGACCCCTATTACTTGACCCTTGACATTGTGACCTGTTGTCTGATGGCCTATTGATTATGTCTGGGCTTTAGAGGGTCACGGTTGGGATCATAATCACATCACATATTATTTAATCCCCAAGACAGGTCCATTGTTACAGCAGGGCTTTTTTTCCTAATGGTTCTAATTTTATATATGTAACCCAGCTGAACCAGCTTTGAAAAACAAAAGAAAATCACAGTAATGTATTGTTTTCCAGATTTTGAGGCTGTTATTGCAGCCATAGTAAAACTGACAGAAGAGTAATCAGGCATGTCTCGGCTTTCCCCTGAAGGATCCCTTTGGTGAGATCGAGCGTTTTCCATCAAGCACACCGAGGTCTTGGCTCCTCGCTCTCTGTTTCCAGCCTCATTGGTTGTGTAACCACGAGGAAATGAGAGACACAGACATGTCTCTTTCAGCAGGAGTTATCACAGGAGACTCGAAGGTTCAAGTCGCTAAGCAGAAGATTTAAAACGATCAGCTCACTTCTGAACAGTAGAGTCATTTATCTAGTGACTGACAATTTATAGATCATTTCTAGAACGCAACACTGTGATCTAGTGAATATTGCAGTGGAAAAGCACAGTACAACATCAAAATATTCATTTACAACCATTATTCTGAAGTCTATTATAGAAAACTTGCAAATGATTACTCAAGAATTGTGTAACTTGTGTAAACCATGACTTGATATGTTGTGTGAACGTTGCATTTCTAACATAGCATCCAGTTAAATATTAGGCAGGATTGGGGAAAAAAACTTACAGAAAGTAAGTATCTCCATACAGTGAAACATAACTCATGGCTCTTGCCACACCTTACTGAAAAAACCTCTATGTCACCTCAGTAACTGTAAAACATTTTAAACAACTAAACGATTTTGAACAAACTGAGCAAGATAGCAGTAAGTGAAATTAGTTAGTACTTGTTTATGTTCTGTAAAGCTGCTTTGAGACAATGTCTATTGTAAAAATAGCAATACAAATAAACTTGAAACTTATTCTACCAAACTTTCTGCAGTCACATTAACAATAAACCAGCTACTACTTGATTTTAGTTGCTGACACAAGGCATAAAAGACTTCAAAACCTTTATGGCAAATTGAGATTGTTGCGAATACAAGCACCTGCCAGATTTAATATTGAATAGATGATCCCAAATGGATTTTTGATCCAAGGAAAATGAGGAACACTGGCTTGAGGAACAAAAAAACAAACAGAGCTTGGAGGGGGAGCGAATCTATAATGCTCCAAAAGCCATGATCTTGCTCCCAGGCGGAGAATATATTTCTTCTCCTTACTGTGTCTTCTGACTTCGATGAGTTGTTTTCATGTAAAGAAAAAACCTATAGGCCTGACCTCCATACTGTTTTGCCTGCGGCCATTTGTGTATCGTATGTTTTCAATGCCTCATCCTTTGGGGAGAGTGATCCAAATCAAACTGCCATAAATATTTCAGTGCTCTCTCCTGCTCTTTGGACCTTTGGCTAATACACTGGCTGTTGGAGCCAGGCAGAATTCCTTCTGCTTACATTGGCTGTTAAATTTCCAACCATAATTTCTACTGGTACAGTACTTTATAAAGGAGACACAAAACAGTAAAACAATGGGAATATCTGTAAATAATTTCTAGATTTTTCAAATAATATAAAGTCTTGAAAATTTTCATGACTTAAGTTAATCACTGAGAGAGAGAGAGAGAGAGAGAGAGAGAGAGAGAGAGAGAGAGAGAGAGAGAGAGAGAGAGACCACCTTCGTGAAGTTCATACGGTCTTCAGAGGAATAGCTAAACATCTGTTAAACATCTGAGGATACCTGGAGCAAAGCCAAAGGCACTCAAAAATGAAAATGTCTACATTATGAAGGTATAATCATCTTACTTATATGTCTTACTTATATATCATCTTACTTACATACTGTATATAGTCCAAAGTCTGGGTGATGCACATTTCGACTATCCTCCAGTATTGGATGGAAAGAAAGAGAGAGAGAGAGAGAGAGAGAGAGAGAGAGAGAGAGAGAGAGAGAGAGAGAGAGAGAGAGAGAGAGAGAGAGAATAAGATGTGTCAAAGACTGTTCACAGGAAACTGATGATTGACCTTACAATCTGACACTAAATCTCTAAAACCACTCGAGCTCAGATGTGAAAACACTGAAGAGATCTCTTTACTCCACTCTTGTAATTACGGCAAGTTTTACTTGTTTATTTATTCAAAGTGAATATAAAAATGTCTGTCATTAATTAAAGGACCATTGAAGAGGGATGAAACAGTCCTCAAACCCTGCTTTCTGTATATCAAAATGGACAGCCCATTAGACGCACCACTTTAAATTGGCCTCTTTTTTTTGCTTCGGCTTGAGTCGTGCGTGTTGACAAGAGCTCTGACAACAATCCATATCCCATGGCTGCTTGGTGCTTGATGAACACATTAACAGAATAAACTCTTGGATTCAGTCCAGTTAATCAATTCTCAGCGAGACCCTTTTTGCACAAACACATATTTACCACCAGCATGAGGGTGTCAGTTCACCTGGCAACCAGAAAAGCCAGATCTCAAGAGAAGTGTATAGTGTACAGTTTCAAATCTGTTACGTTGCGGTAAAATCTGCTGTCCTTAAATATACCCAGCCCATAAGCAGCCCATACCCTGGAGCGTGTATCTCATGATCGTAAATTATGGATCGGCAGAACTACATTAAGTAAACAAAATTAAGCTGAAAAAAAGGTCACATTGTTCATTTTCAAGAAAGTGTAACTTTTTAAGTAACACTGTAACAGACGATTGACTGTGGACGTTAACAAATAAACGATGTACATCAATTTAACAAAATAAAAATTTTTTTTGGACATTTCTATCCTTGCGGTGTCCAATCTTATCCACAAAGGGCCGGTGAGGGTGCAGGTTTTCCTTCTAACCAAGCAGAAGCCACACCTGATTCCACCTGTTTAATCAGTTGTTCTTGGCTTTTAGTAGACAATAGTGTGTAGTACATCATTTGGGATTCAGCTTTACTCATTTAATGTCGAATGGATCCACTTTTACTTTTTCATTTTTATTCACGTCATCTAACCAGAACACATGGATTTATTTGGGTTTTTTTCTGATATGGTATAATGAAATATGCCATAATATACAGAGTAGGTCATTTTCTGCTGTTGGGTTGATTTAGGATTGAAATGTGTTCTCTCTGTAATACAAACTGCAGTGTAGTACCTGGTTCTAGTATTGTCAAACAGCTTATTACAAAAAAAAAAATAATAATCTAGAAAATATATTAATCACTTCAATCAATTTCCAATGCACTTTTTTTTGCTCTGTTTTGGACAGAGACAGAAAAAGGCTCCAAGGTGAGCACAGAGACATAAATTGCAGAGCAGTGTTAGGGTTATTGACAGAACAATAGGCTGTTGGAAATGGATGGGCCTGCTAGTTGTTTTCCGAGCAGTGTAAACAGGATTAGCATTGGCAGATTGCAGAGAGAGCAGATAAAAACAGCTGCTTTGTAACAGGCAGATTCGAATCTCCCTTGATGAACAACTGCACTGGAGTATCTTACAGCAGGCCTGAGAAACAGAGAAAGGTAAAGAAACATAAAGACGTAATGGAATGCTTTTCACTCAAAGTATTGTACTTGACTGAGACATTACTGAGATGGTTTATCGGTTTGTCTGGAAAAAAAAAATAATAATAATAATAAATAAATATATATATATATATATATATATATATATATATATATATATATATATATATATATATATATTCAATTTTATTTTTCACATACATAAATAGTAAATAGACCACGTAAATAGTCATAAAAATAGAGTAAAAATAGAAACAGAATTACCTGTACAAATATACAAAATATGCATATAAAAATATAAAAATCTATGCATATATGAATATTTTGGTGGCAGATGAGAATGACTTCTGTGAATCAAGTGCAGATGTTCGCAATTATGTGCAGTTTAATGCAATATATAAAATATGCTGTACAGAAACACAGAGTTGTGCTGAAAAGCCCAAGCTCTAGTTCTATGCCCTGTATGTTTTTATACCACAGCAATATGCCAGTGGAGTAAATATTTAATCTTTTCATTGTTTTTTTTTTTTCTTTTTCTAATTTATCATGCATTGTAAGCATTTAATATTGTGGAACATTCACAAAACAAATCAGCACTTAATAGATTCTGTGTAAACTAGCATTTCTTTTTTAAACTAGCATTCTCTTTGTTTCCCTTTTTCCGTTTGTCACATTAATGAGAAACCATATAGCACAGTATCTTCAGTCTTGAGGAGTTGTTTACTGAGTGTTATAAAGCTGGCACTGGAGACTTCTTCCATAAATGTTAAAAAGCTGTCTCCTTACAGAAAGCTCTTGAGAAAGGCTTGTTTCTATAGAGATGATAGCATATTAGTATGAGTATGTATTTGATTTTTTTCAATCAGCTAGTATAGCTATCAACATCATGGTGCTAGAGACAGTTCCGTTAGTGGTGGTGGTGGTGGTGGTGGTGGTGGTGGTGGTGGTGGTGGTGGTGCTGGTGGTGGTGGTACATACAGTATATGTATGATGAACCAGAACAAAAGCTACCAAAATGAAGGATTTTTTTTTTCTGTAGGTGTTGGAACTGAATCTATTTGTTGACCCTGACAATATGAGCTATAACTGCCACTTCCAGCAATGGTCAATGTAGGTGTTTTGCTCTAATGAGACAGCAACAAAAGCCCAACCAGTGATGAGCTCCAACAGCAATCAGCTCAATCAAACACTGTCCCGTTATTAGAACTCCCTGGTTGTGATGGTGACATGGCTGAATTATGTGTTTAGAGGAAATTGATGGCACCTTCAGTGTTTCAGTGATCAACAGGCAATCCTGTCTACAATCTATTTGCCATAATGATACTGAGGACTGGACAAGCCTCTCACACACATATAGAGTCAGAGAGAGAGAGAGAGAGAGAGAGAGAGAGAGAGAGAGAGAGAGAGAGAGAGAGAGAGAGAGAGATACAGCGAGAGAATGAAAGATGCAGGAAGACCATCGAACATCTATCCCCTCTAATGACCCACTACCATTCTTACTTTTGGTTTATCTGCTTGGCAATATTAATGACTCTCTCCTTATGGCAGTAGTCCACTTAAGTCCTGGTTATCCAGCATAAGACTCCTCTCCACAAGCAGACCATGATACATTTTTCTTTCCAAAATATTTTGCATCCGACTGATCATCAGGAGGACAGCAGTAAATCATGGATGCGCGAGGGAGGATCGAAAGCAATTACCATTAAAACAGCACTGGTGCTCCTGCACTCCACATGCCCTGTGCTTGAAATCTCGATGCACTCCGCAGTGTGTGCACGCAATTTAAGCTCGCCGATCAATATGTCCGTGCAGTTAGTGGCCAACAACTCCCTTCAAGTGCCTTTGGACCTGTTCTGCCGCACCAAATGTCAAAAATGCTCCCGCTCTGAGTGTTCGAAGGGGGAGAAATTGTTCTTGTGAAACATTATTGACATGGTTTAACCCACATTTCCAGCAGCCAAGGGGAGGAAAGTCAATTCTCATTTGGAAAGAAATCAAGGAAGGTAAAGAGATGGGGATGGGGGTCTCTTTAGGACCGTCGTAGTTTAAAGCTCACAGAGGTCAAACGACTAGGGTCAGGAGCTCAGAGGTTACTGAGCCCAAGGTCAAGGTGGTAGTGGGACGCTGGGCTTCATCTGGACCTTGCCCTCGCTGGCAATCAATACCATTAAAAGTCGGACTGATCTATTGGACCGTGCCTCCATCCTGCTGCTGCTTTTTTCTGTTACATGATTCCTCAAGCTATGTCCACTTCACCTCATCTGCTTTCTTTTATCTCTCTTTCTGTGTCTTGTTCTCCCTCGCTCTCTATGTAACCAGTTCCATCTTGATAGAACCCTCAATCCCACCCCCCGTCCAACCCATCCGACCCACCTACACCTTCCCCCCATTGCTGTGTGAAGCTGGACAGACTTGAAGAGAGATTGGTCTCATATTGTTTGAACAGCATTTTATTAAGCTTGCTCTCTTCAATATTTACATTGGTGCATTTGAGGTTCTGAAGCCGCATGAAGCAATTACACACATGACCAAGTCGATAGCCACAGAAATAGCGAAAGCCTTTATCTTTCTACTGCCAATTCTTCTGTTCTGCCATAGATGTAGTTTGCATTTCAATTAAACAGGGGCAAAATGTTGGTATTTTCCTCAAAGTCAGTGTCAAGCAAAAGCATGGACGCTGAGGACTCTGTGACGGCAAAGAGAATTAGACATGCAAGAAATTCAAACACGACCGATATACAGTACACACTCATGGGTTTTCTTACATTTGTAATAGGGGGAAGTTGAATATTTATCTTATTATACTTCAAGCCTATTGTTAATGTTCTGTTACTTGCCTAAGGGCTCTGTTGTGGAAAAAAAAACTCAATTCTTGAAAAAGAAGAACAAAAAGTACTTATGATAATATGAACATATGATAATATGGAGACGGTATTTTACTTCAGTTATGAGAAGAGGACTGACTTTGGATTTGATTTCAGCTGTCAAGACAGTACCATATAGCAGGATTGCAAAGAAAGACTCGAGGACAGTTTTTTGACATTGAATTCTCTGACTAGACAACTGGAGACTATTTGAGATCCTACTCAGGCTTACAGAGAGTGTGCAGGGTGAAGGAGGAGGAGGGACGGAATCTCTAATCATGCCCGTGGTTCTCCAAAAAACAAACGCAATTATGAAGTTAATTGTGTTCCGAGTTGGAGGCAGCGAGAGAAGTCAGCATCTCTTGGGTGCTGACAGAGCAGAGAGCATGGACCATAATTGGCCACAGGGAAGAGAAACTGGGTGGAGGAGGATAGGGGGGTGAGCTGGAGTGCTTTTTGGAATGTTGGGTGTGTGTTCAGTGTGTGTGTGTGTTGACAGGAGCGTGAGATGACATGACATGGCTTCCTATTGGTATGTGTATTTACTTAGTATGCAGGAGACGCGAAAGCTCTTCCACATTGAATTATTGGTGATGAGTTTGAAACCCTTTGCCTAATGCAGGAGGGTTGTGAAGTTTTTGACTTGAAGTCAGTTTATGTGTAAGAGACAGAAAGACTGTGTGTGTGTTTGTGTGAGAGAGAAAGGGAGAGAGACAGAGAGAGAGAGAGAGAGAGAGAGAGAGAGAGAGAGAGAGAGAGAGAGAGAGAGAGAGAGAGAGAGAAAGCTATAGTGGGAGGATGGATGAAAGGCACCAGATGTGCTTCCCTTCGGAGCCATACAGCCAAGCGTGTCGTGTAGCCCGAGGAGCTAACAGTAAATATTACGATATCACAAGATGCTCCCTGCAAACACCATTTTGTGCTCTCTGAGTCAATTCCCTTTTCCCCCCCTCCGGTGCTGTGCCTTGATGGAACAAACTCTTCGAGGACGAAAACACACAAGCCGAGCACATATTTCAGAGCCAAAAAAACCCCCAAAAAAACAGAAGAAAACATGGTGCGCTCCTTTCGCAGCACATTACGGTCAGCTTAAGTCATGATAGAAGCAGGCGTAAATCAACACGCCCCCATCAGGAGAGAGAGATGGCTCTTTAAGAGCTTTTCTGCAGAATAATGGCAGTCGCAGGGATTCATGGGATTGCATTCGGCTTCCTGTGGTGCCAAGGTTTCTCTCTCTCTCTCTCTCTCTCTCTCTCTCTCTCTCTCTCTCTCTCTCTCTCTCTCTCTCTCTCTCTCTCTCTCTCTCTCTCTCTTTTTGTCATTTGGTAGAGAGCAGCAATGTCGTCCCCACCCCTGGTGCCCAGCAGATGGGCTTATGCGTGGGGAAATGAGCCGGGAGCGAGCTCACTCGCTTGCTTTCTCTCACTCCCTCCATCCCCCTCCCCATGTCCCAGGGCTGCAGAATCTCGTCTTGGAGCTGTGTGACAGCGAGAGCTCAGTGGGAGGCGGTTTTGGTCGAGTGGGGCCCAGACGCAGGGGCCCATCTCAGGCTTGCGCTACCGGAAAATCTGCCTCTTCACGCTCTGCCGATTGCACTCGTGGCACTGTGATGAGAAAGAGGCATGGCCGGGTTTGCCAAGAGAAAAACACACACCTGGCAGGGGCAAGTTGGAATATTCTACAGAAGTCCCCGTTCCTCGAGATCTCTCCATCCGGCTCAGTGCTTTGTCTATGTTATGTTTTCCATTCTAGTGCTTCAAGAATTCATTGTGTCATTAATTAATGTGGTAATTACAAGCAGGACTATTCATGCAGTAATATATTGTGTAGCAATATACGAGATGCTAATTTCAAGACTTGCAGGTTTCCCATTTATATATCACCATATTAGACATAGTAGACTTCTCAGTCTGCGTTTTCTATACCTATTATTTCCCCCTGGATTTAAAGGAATGTGCTTGTGTTTTTTTTAAAGTGGTGGTCAAGACACTAGAAACACAAAAAAATCTCATTTTGGATATTTAATCTCAAGAATCCGTCAAGAAGTACACATAAGTAATTTTAATCATCTCAACCATTCATCAGTAAAATCGAATGAAGCACGTACTTGCGCATAAGTGTGAATTTCCCAACATTGATACTGACATAATGTTTGGACTTTTGTTGCAAACTCTGTATCCGGCCCAATGAGACTGACTTTTGCCCTAAGTTATTGTCCTAAGTGTAGAAACAAGAATGCTTAGGTGTTTGGTTTCAACATGAAATCAAAAAATGAGACATTGCTGTCTCACCACCAACTTAACCACAGTCATGAACTTTATAATAGAGCGCTGAGCATGCTGAAGTGCTCTCAGAACAGAAGTGTATTCAGGAAGGTAAGATATGCATAAACATATGCTCTTGCTAGCACACATACAGGCCCACACACACACACACACACACACACACACACACACACACACACACACACACACACACACACACACACACACACACACACAAACACACACACGTCTTTTGTGAGCAGCTTTATCTTGGTGCACCTCTTCATACTTTTAAACCACCAATCTCTTCCTCCCTTGACTTTTCCTTTTTTTCATGCAGAACAGAGTATACACAATGTAAAGACATAATTTTACAGCCTCAAAGTCAAACCTGTCTGCAAATGCTCCACGGCTGTCCCACAAGTGGACGTACTCTTTCTTTTGGTCACATCTTAATTGATGATTCATGATGGTTTAATGCAATCAGTGTCCAAGGCAATCATCCAGATAAGTGGTCAGGGAAGCAGGGTCTTTGGAGACATGATGGCAGGGTTCCGGAGGTCAGCCTGTTAAAGTTTCATTCCGGAGGAAATAGGACGAGAGTCAGCAAATTCTCTGTCTACCACCAGCAGGCAGCCATACTACCTTATCAAATTCCCAAGCTTTTTGCTTTAAATTACAAATCAGCTCTTACACTGGAGAGACCCGGCTTTATTAAAACACGCCTAGCATATGCCTCCATTTTTGCAAATATGTTGATCTAGTGATGGTCTAGTGACGGTTTGACATCTAACACTGCCATTGTTTGTAGATGAATCATTTACTGTACTGTACGTATGTCTATTTCTTGAAAGTGAGCTTCCCCAAGACGTGACGCAGGAAACACATGTAATATACAGCGTAACATATAAACAGATGATACGTACTGTACAGAATTATCACGTTAACCAACGCACAAGTTAATAAGCCACAGTGCTTTCTTTCACTAGAAATCTGTATCTTCAAATGTAGCTCTATTTGCAAATTCTTATCCATGCACCAGTTTTCATTACACCATTACACACACACACACACACACACACACACACACACACACACACACACACACACACACACACACACACATGCAGTACATATCTCTCGTTCTCTGAAAATGCCGTGTGATGTTATCAGCATTGAAACGGTGAGATGGTGGAGGAAAAATAAAGGTAGGCAAAGCAGAACAATTGTGGCACGATTAAGCCCCGGCCTACAGTTCATTTCTGCTTCCCAGCCTCTATCTGAGAAATTCAATAGACTAACCTTAAGAATTTAATTGATGCTGCCAACGGGATTACAAAGCCAAGGCTCGACAGGGGCCTGGGACAGCTGATTAGCAATGGAGTAATTGTTAATTGATTGATGTATCTCCTTACTTCCCTCCATGGGCCTTTTATAAAGCCTTTTTTTCACAAGGGCCGCTGGCTACGGCTGGACAGGGCATTACCATACATCTTCCACGTATTCTCATGGAGGACAAAATAAAAGAAGAAGATGCTCAGGTCAGACTCTGGAGTTGACCAGTTCCTCATGCCTTAGCTCACAAAAGAAACTGACACGAAGTGAAGGTTGTCTCTATACTCTTTATATGTTTCTGTGTTAAGCTGAAGGATTTGCCCTTTTCACACCATGTGACAACCGCTGAACTGAAAAACTCGTTCTTTCTATATATAAACATCACACACTGGACACTATAATAGGTACACTTCAACCTGGGATTTTTATGCATTCTGTATTATTACTCAGTCTTTGTCCAATCTTCCAAGTTTCTATGATACTGCGCTTGGCTGACTGTTGTAGCCCATCTACTGTACCTTGATGTTAAGCAATTTCTGAGTTCTGAGACACGTTTCCGCTTACAGTTGTAAAACATGATCATTCGAGTTACCATAGTCTTCCTGTCAGATCAAACTAATCAGGCCATTCTCTCCTGACCTCTTTCCTCTGGGTGGAATTTCCTCCTGCTGTCAAGGTCTATCCAGACTTTGAACTACATTTCCCATTCTGCATCTTGTGCTATTCTGCACTCCACTCTCCAATATGCACCTGCACTTCCATGTTGGAAGTCACTAGACTATTGCTTGTGCATACCTGTTTTAATTTACACACAAATTTAGTCACTAAACCTCACTTTTCCTTGTGTCCTGATGTTCAAGACTTTTGTTCCCGCTAATGGTTTTCTAGTATTGCTTTGCCCTGTGTTTGTGTGCCTTGTTATAACTTTGAGACTCCTGGGCATCAGGATCTCAAGAGAAACTGTCGGTCTGTTGTCTGGTACTTACAACCAAGTCATGTTCATATCATGGAAATCACATCATTTTCTCATTCTGGTCTTTTCTTGTAAAGCTTTACCTGTATCTGACATTTTGCATTCTGCTAAATGTCCAATTGGATGGACGAGTAGGTGTATAGGTGTATTAATTAAAGTAGCCAGTAAGTGTATATCCCTATGCAATGGAAATCCTAATCGAGGAATACGACAATACCAAGGACCCTCTTGTCTCTTTGTCTCTCAAAGCATTGAGTGCAATTTCTCTTACTGGTGCAGTATTTTAGGCAGTTGGGTTTTTCATGGCTGTCAGCTGGCAATCCCCTCCATCCTTCTTTATTCTCAGTGGGATGGTCATTAAGGGATTACATGCTAACTTGGCAGGCTGGAGAGAATACCAAGATTAAGATAAGGCTCATCGTACAGAGCCGGACCTCATAGACTAAGCTCCAAAAGCTCATCTTTACATCCTCTTCATGTTAAGCACTGACCTTAGTTCAGTATTGGTGCTCCTGGTGCTGTTCTATACATCATCAATGCACAAAATGCTGACCTCAGTTCAACAAGATGCTACGATCATCTGAATCAAATGTATGGCAGAGGGCCAAAACCTGGCCTGAACTAAAGCATGATTCTGGGACTTTTAAGTTGGGTAATCAGACCTCACTTGGCTTTTTCATGAAAGGAATAAAAACATTTTAGGCATATGCTGTTATAGGAAAATAATGCACAACTGGGTCGTGTAACAAAATCCAACAACAATGCTGAAACAGAATTACTGTTACCACTCTAACGTTCGTACATTCATTCATTTTCTACCGCTTACCTGAACTACCTCGGGTCACGGGGAGCCTGTAATCTCAGGCATCTTTGGGCATCAAGGCAGGATACACCCTGGATGGAGTGCCAAACCTTCGCAGGGCAGACACATATTCTCATTCACTCACACACTCACACACTACGGACAATTTTCCAGAGATGCCAATCAATCTACCATGCATGTCTTTGGACCGGGGGAGGAAACTGGAGTACCCGGAGGAAACCCCCGAGGCCCAGGGAGAACATGCAAACTCCACACACACAAGGCGGCAGCGGGAATCCAACCCCCAACCCTGGAGGTGTGAGGCGAACGTTCTAACCACTAAGCCCACTCTAACGTTGATTATTTTCCAATAATATTTGTTCCGAAATGTTTTGTTCCTCTTATACCTCATTAATTTGCCAGCAATTTTTTTTTATGTTGTGAACATCCATGAGATAACAGTTCCTGTCATCATGAAGATTTTATACAGATTCTCATGTTAATAAGAAATGAAGTAAAGTAAAATTATTTAAACATGATCTAAGCACTGGAAAATATTTTGAATATAGACAAATTCTACAAATATTTCTCATTAGTTTTTAAAGATTATTATAATTCAAGCTTTAAATGCTATTAACAATAATTTGTAAAGTAAAATAACATTTTAATAATAATTATAGTAACAATGATTATTTTAGATTATGTCGATTATCTGGCACCCTGTGAATGAGTAATAAAAACAAAACTACAAAGTGTTTGAACTAGATCTTTAATATAATGTTGTCATTTCATTTACAGCTGACACTGTTATATAATCAACACCTTCTGACCAATCAGAATCAAGACTGCTGTGCTAGAACTCTCTGAGCATCTTGTGGCTTTGGTATAAATGAAGAAGGGTGAAGAAAAGGTAGATTTATTACCTGAAAAATATACCTTTTATATGGGACACTGTATGATTGTAATATGTATATATAATTTACATAAATACAGTGGAGTGTCTACAATGTTGCTAAAGCTGACAACTGAAATGTTGAACTATTATTGGTTGAACTGTTAATAGTGAAAATTGAAAAACTAAGAAAAAAGGTAAAGAAACAAACAACACCATCAACAACAACAACATTAATAATAATATTAATAATAATAACAACAACAACAACAACAACAACAATAATAATAATAATAATAATAATAATAATAATAATAATAATAATAATAATAATATTTGGAAAGTTATTGCTTTACTGGTTGTTCCTTAGGTCAAAGGTTGGGGCAGCACTCACATCTTTCAGAATCACATTCAGATGTTTATTTCACAATATTTGATAAAGCCTATTTTTTTCTAATGGTTTGGTCAGCGCAAGGGTTTTTAAATGGTCATTAAATGGTCATTGAACTCCAAACTCCTAATATTATCATATCATGCGTGCTCATTCCTGACCTACACAACACAAAGAGAAGAATTAAACCATGGGAGATGCTTAAATTCCTTATTTGCCTCTGGGGCATCTGTGGGTTGCTTATTAATGCATTATTTATGCCATCCTGCAATGGAGCTATTGTGCCCTGGCTTGAGTAAAAGAGATTTCGACAGAGTAGCAGTTTTCAATATGATAAAGTAAAACACTTACTTATGCTTTGTTGGAGAAAACAGGCTTGCTATCGAATTATTTTACCAGTGAAACTGAAACTATAGGTAAAAAGTGACCATGGCCACCAGTGAAATATCACTGGTCGGCTCAGTGGCTTTTTAAGAATTAATATACCGCTGATATGCTGGAGTTTTGGAGTACAAATTAATTGTACATATATGGTTGTATGTTTTATTATGTACAATATACACAGTTAAAAAATAGATAAAAAATATTATATATTTTCTTGCAGGCAACAAAATTAAGAACACGTTCAGGTGCTAGAATAAATTCCAATAGCTTTTCTGTATTTACAGGAATACAAGTTCTCGTGTAAATGTTTGTCTGTATAATTTACGCTAATTAAATGAGGCCCGTTGTCTTTGCACAGGCCGCAGACTGACATTATTTTCATGGAGATTACACAAACTAGTCAAATTGCAGAAGGTCTTCAACCTGTGCATAAAAAAAATGATCCCACTGTGGGTTCTGGGTTTGATGCTAAGCAGTTATTGCAATTTGTCCTAATCAGTGGAAGATGCAAATGATGAAGCAAAGGCTTTTCATTAAGACATTACTTTTTATCCTGCCTGTCACTATAGCCAGAGTTGTTGAATTTTATGTGCAGATGCCTGCATTTGGGTATAAAGTCCAAGCATGTTATATGCTGTGTTCATCTCTATCTTACATATTGTAGAATACCCGTGATAAATGTGTAAATACAAAGAACACTGCTAGCTGAAATAAGTCAGGGTCTGAAGCTACTGTATTTGCATTTCAATAAGCCTTTCTGAATAGCTTAGTGTACTTATAGTCAGAACGAGAGTAAATACACAGGATGTTTAGTGATATGGTGTAGTTTCTCATATACAGCGCTGGAAAAATAGAACCACCTCAAAGTGATCATTTTTTCTTATTTTTACAATTTATAGATGTGTTTGAGTAAAATTAACATTTGTGTTTTATCCTATAAACTACTGACAACATTTCTCCTGAATTCTAAGCAATCATATTGTCATTTAAAGCATTTTCATTATTTTCATTTCAAAAATTTCATTATTGAAATATTGAAAAATCAATATTTAGTGGAATAGACTTTTTTTTATTATTATTATTCATGCATCTTGGCATTTGGCAAACAGCTCAGCTTTGTCTGATATCTTGTGACCATCCATCTTTCTCTTCCTCTTTCTCTTCCGCTTTCTAATCATTTAACCATTTGACCAGGTGTTGGGCAACGTATTAGAGAAGATGACCTTACTCCAGTTGTCTATGGTCCAATCCTTATGGTCTTTTGCAAACCTGAGCCCGGGTTTTCTTTGCTTCTTGTTGATGAAGAGTTTTTTCTAGCTTTGCATGACTATAGTCCTGCCTCTAGGAGCCAGTTTCAAACCGTTCTCGCCATGCACTTCACCCCAGCTGCCGTTTGCCATTCTTTCTGTAGGTCACTTGATGTCATCCTACAGTTCTTGAGTGACATTCGAATGAGTTGACATTCGAATAAGCTGGCAGTCATCCCGGTCAGTGAAGTGTTGTTTTCGCCCTTTACTGGTCTATAGCTTTTTGCCTTTCAAATGTTATAGAATGGAAGACGACCTGATGCTCACTGTATAACTCTGCCAGTAAAGCTAGCACTGAACGCTTCTTTTCCTCACACAAAACATTTCTTTTAAACTGTTTTGGCATGAACAATAGTTATTATTTGTCTCCAGTTGCTTTTAAGGTACTACTAGCTCTGTTTTGCCATCCAGCTGGTCCTATTGAAAGTCTTATTCAAATAAGATTTTGTTTAAGAAAGGAATGGCTGGCATACATGTATGGAAGCTGATAGAAGAAAAATATAGAGTCGTCTATTTGATAATTAGATGATCCGCTCTTTCATGAAACTCTACAAAGATGAAAAATTGCAACCGTAAATTTGCTTTTGTAGGTGAGAATGTACTCGGATTCAGCAGTGTGTCGAGTTCTCTCAAGCTCTATGTGGAACTGAATCGCAACTGGAAGGTCATTGACAAACTGTTACCAACTTTGAGAAGCACTATAATGTAATAAGGTTTCTATAAGCACTATAATAAAGTCCTTTAACTTATCCATAAACGGTTGATGTGGATACAGGTTGTCATTTCCTTCAATCAGTGGCCACAACTGGTTAAACTCGATTAATTAATTGATAGCATATTTAAAAATATTAGAATGTGCCACTTCTATATTATTAAAATGAAAACCTGCACCCACACAGACCTTATCTCAGTAAGATTGGACACCCCTGTACTAAAGATAGGTTAACACTTTGGTGGATGGGAGTGATTGCTCAAGGACTCAAGACAGGTCACTGGGTATCTTTGTCCATTAAATGCAATTTCACATGTACTATGGCTCCTGGGAAGCTCCAAGTAGAGTTCGATTTGCAGCCATTTGTGAAGCAATGACTGAGTTGAACATCCATCTTCAGCGGATTTTTACAGGCTGAATGTTGCTTCATTGCAAAATAATCTCTGGTGAATTTGGATGTTTCTCATCCTCAATAGAAAGCAGTATCAGACTATTGTATGATTTCTTTCTGCTGTAAAGAACAGCATCAGCAGAACAGCATTGTTTATTTGAAGGTACACCATCAAAATGTGTCATGAACTTTGATACACAGGAAACCTGACTGATGGCCTGTAATGAAAGAGAGTAGAACGTTGCCTACATGGTCTTGGTTCTATAAATGAGTGGAGAATCACAAGGCCAGAGGAGGTGGTGAAATATGTAATGTAGAAACTGTACATTAGCACTTTTTAAAGGAAAAAAGCAGACAGGAAAACCATGTCGTTCCTCTGGTTTGTTCCTACTTTGTACAAATCTGCTCTGGTTAGATATATTCCAAATAAATTCAATTATCAACTGACACTAATAACATTTTCACAGTTAAGCATGTAAAAATTGATTTGTATGGCACAGTCATGGAAAATATGTCTTTCCCCTAATTGAAACCTGGGATTCGGATTACGTCTTTCTCCAGTTCAAAAAAAAAAAACTCAACCATATCTGATTAGTCGTTAGGTAATTAGGGATGGTAATGCCAATAAAGCACCTTTCAATAAGAGCTCTCCTGATGAGAAAATTAATCACAGTGCTCAGGCTGCGTTGGTGGCGTTGAAGCACATGGCTTATGGGCAGTCACTTTAGTTTGTTCAAGCTGATATGAAAGCAGGGAACAGTAATGATGTCTAGAGGATTGAGGTTTTCGAAGAGGAGTGAGCGAATCTTCATTCCTTCTTCATGTACATGCACATGTTTTATTGCATTAATCAGATGAAGTAGATTTGTTAAAGGCTCTTAAAATGAGATGAAGCATTTTGTAGCAATTACAAAAAAGAGGTTTAGATATTAGAATGCATTGGGCCATTAGTTGGAAATCTGTGTGTGTGTGTGTGTGTGTGTGTGTGTGTGTGTGTGTGTGTGTGTGTGTGTGTGTGTGTGTGTGTGTGTGTGTGTGTGTGTGTGTGTGTGTGTGAGTGTGTATGTATGTTGTTTGATATTTACTTCTACCAGAATATCACATTGATGCTTCTTCTTCAATCCCAAACCATCTACCCTCTTGCTCCCCATGAGCTGGATGATAATGTCCATGAGTTTACTGGCAGTAAATACTATGAACTACACCCATAGTTTGTTCAAGTTAAACCTTTCATTAGTAGCTTTGAAAGCAGCTGCATCCTTATGGACAGCATCTATAGAACTAATTTAAAAAATTGGATCATATACAAATTAGTTTATGTGTGAATTGTTAGGAGTTAATGCTAAAAGTCTACACATGCTATCATTGGTGGTTTTGATCAACAGTAACCAGGTCCGTAAACAAGCATTTTTTTATGATGCTTTTGAGAAACATCTGGGATATTTGGGTTAATTTCAACCAGAAGCAGAGAAAAACATTGCTGAGTAATTATCAGAGTCTAGAGCTATATTAATTAAAATATTAGCTAAAATACTTGCTTTTTGAACATTACAGTTTTAATCTAATCATTTTTTTGGGACATATTCGACATAAATATCAGGCAATATATGTGCTAAAAAAAAAAAGAATTACAATTTTCAAACATCTTACATTGTATGTTCATGCACATGAGTGATGTTAGTTATAATGGCCTTACAAATGCATGTTGCTAGTTTTCACACCTCTTGTGGCATAGACCAGGGGTCAAAATATAGCTAGGTCTCAAATTTCCATCTGAAACACTGTACATCTCAGAAATTGCTCAAAAACCAAAAACTAACACAAAAAAATGTGCCACTGGAAATATGTGATGAACTCTTCTTCATCTTCTCAGTCCTGGCATGAAAAGCAAGTTCACAAGTTCAGGGTGTGCACTAATTTTTGATTTAGTATTTGTCGTATGCCTTTTTATCAGTATCTAGTGCATACACTCTATAACCCCACCTTTCCACTCACAATCTTTATAATATATCTTACAACAAACATGGATCTTTACATCCATCCTTACTCAGTATTCCTGTTTGCCAAGCATTCGTTTGCCAACTACAACTTTGTTCCAAAACTAGGCCAATTTGGCATCAAAACCATGACCCTGGCAACCCTGATTATAACTTTGTGTTTGTGGGTGGGTGGGTGTGTGGGTGTGTGAGAGATAGTGAGAGTGAGACAGAGAGTGAACTTTTATTCTCTTTTTTTTACAGTCTGGTCATTTATATTCTTCGGCTCATAAAATATAGAAAGTTTGAACAAACTATAGAAAAGTAAACAAAATCAGCTCATTTCATTCATTTGTTCAGACAAATATTTTACACAATTTTGTTAAGCATTAATGTCATTCAAATGTCAGAAACAATAATTATGATACAGGAAAATACCCAATTGGTCCTTGTTTTCTATACCGTCTTCTTTTTTTTTTTTTTTGGTTTGAGTTTAGAAGTAGTTTTCACACTTCACACTATACTGTAGATGAATGAGGAAAGATCTGGCAACTTTAGAATGATCTCAGAGAGTTCCTGACTTAACTTAAAAAATCTACCTAGGAATCTTGGGTTAAGAGAGATTAAGGACCAATCTCAGAGAACAAGGAAAATACAACAACTTTGTCTTAGACCACATTACTAGATATGACACATTCTGTGGTTGTCCAATAAAAAAAAAGGGTGCTTTCAAAATACGGTCTATTGTAACCTTGTTAAGATTATGTTGCTGTATATTAATTGTAAAACTTTTAAGTTGATGTTGGGGGGGGGGGCATGGTGGCTAGGTGGTCAGCACATTTGCCTCACACCTCCAGGGTCAGGGTTCGATTCCTGCCTCTACCTTGTGTGTGCAGAGATTGCATGTTCTCCCCGTGCCTCGGGGGTTTCCTCCGGGTACTCGGATTGCATGAGTGAATGAGAGTGTGTGTGCCCTGCGATGGGTTGGCACTCTGTCCAGGGTGTATCCTGCCTTGATGCCCGATGACGCCTGAGATAAGCACAGGCTCCCCGTGACCCAAGGTAGTTCAGATAAGCGGTAGAAAATGAGTGAGTGAGTGATGCTTTAACATGTAGGGATTACATCCGGCCATTTTTACCTCTGCTAAAATAACCTCTTAAGCCACTTAAAAGTCCTCCTCACTCACTGACTTTTTGACCTCAAGAGCTCTTTTAAGGGTTAAGATGCCTTATGAATAACTTTTATTTTTAAATAAAGGCCCAGAAATTCATACAGGGATTTTACATAATGTCAACGAGTGTCCAGACTTTGGACTTCAGCAACTCTGAATATGGTCCAGTGTTTCTACTGATAATTGTAGACCGTATTTGCTTCTGATTAAAGGTGCACATGTTTTGATGACTTTTTCCAAAGCAGACTGAACCAAAGGTTAATGACAGTGTTCAGTGTCATTAACAGCAGCTTTAACCTAACATTTTTTTCTAACAAGTCTACATTGGATCCCATAGTTTATTGGTGTTCCCAGTCCATGCATATCTCATAGCCATCTAAGCATAGTGAGGAAAATAATGTATGTAATATTTGCCTATATCTGACATACAGCCTGCGATTCTGGAGCTTTTTCCAGGGGACTCTAAGCACAAGGGAGGGGGACGCCATGGACGAGTTGCCAACCTTTTACAATCTACAGACAATTTAGAAATGCCAGTCAGCCAACGGCACATGTCTTTGTACACAGAGGAAATGCCTGAGGTACAGGGAATAAATACATACTGTACACACAACCTGAGAGGTGTGAGACAAAGGTGCTAACCTTTATTGAGGAAAAAAAAAATAAAAGCACTTTCCATTATTTTATGTTAGTCTGTTTATTTGCATTTCTTAATTAACAATAAATAAATAAATAAATAAATAAATAAATAAATAAATAAATAAATAAATAAAAGGTTGAGGGCTAAGATCTTAATGAAAAAGAAGAAGTTTATTCCAGCATACAGTAGCAGTGACAAAATAAATGAAGCTTCGGGTTCTTCGAAGTCAAGAAGAAGGCAGGACAAATCCTGCTTAAACACTTTATACTGTTTTTCCTTGTTGTCGTTTAAATGGGGTTTTGCTTTAAATGTGTACCGTGTGTAAGGACTGAGTGTCTCCCAAATGGCTGGGTCACACATTGCTGTCTAGCCGGATGTCTTTAAATGTTAATCATGGTCATGTACCCTTTTGTTTAGTGAAGGTCCTTGATGTCCTGCTGCCGCTCACCTACTGTACTAACAATTAATCAAGTCTTTTCGGGAGTGGAATCTGCGTGCATACGAGGATTTACATCCTTTAATTGTTTCTGTTTTTTTATTAATCAACCTATTGTAACGTGTAACATTTTCCTAATGCCACTGATCTTACAAAAATTTATTATTTTTAACAAGGCTTCAAAATAAAAGTCAGGTTGCACTGTGGTACTGTGTGATTTCAATACGTCTTTATATTAGACTAGAATCTGCACATGATTGTTATTTGTACATCTGTCTTAATGTAATCGCTTTACTTTTCCACTGTATCATATCGCACGCATCCTGCTGTTTACCTCTGCCCGTATATCTCTTACTTATCTCATTCAACTTATTTGCTTTAAATGCTAATGTGTATCCTGAACTTGTATATTTGTGTAAAGCTGCTTTACAGCAATGTCCATTGTTAATAGAAAAATAAAACAGCATTGAAATGAATGTATCTTGTTTTCGTGGATTAAGTGGATTTAAGTACACAAAATGTCCATCTGGCTAATGGCATGAGGACATTTAGGCATTTTATTTTTTTTTATTATGACCATAAAATTTGTGGGGTGGTTTAAACACATACTGTAATTGATTAGTAATTAATAGCTCAGAATGAGAACTTTTTTCTTCTTATGATATTCAGGAAATGCAGAATATTCAAGTTCCTTCTGTACACAGGGGTGAATTCATTCAGGTTTTGTTCTTATGCTGTGCTAATGTGCTATAAAGATTTAATGTATGTTTTAAGTTATTTTTTTAAAACATAGAGGTTCAAATAGGTCACATAAATAGTTGTAAATATAACTATATTTATATATTTTACTGCATACTGGTTTCGTTTGGGTTTATGATGAGTAGTATGTATGGTGCACCATTTTGTGCACAATCAAATTGTGTTGGAGAAATCAGCTGCTCAGGTTCAGATCGGTAATGGTCAAATCGGTCACATGTGTTTCTTTGGGTTGGTCTGATTAAGCCAATGGTCTTTTGCTCAGTGTCACTGAGGGAAGGCTGGCTCTAGTCTCCATGGAACAATTATACAGGGGACTTTCAGAGGAGCTCAGGCCAGTAAGCGTAAAAGAGACAGGATATGCATATGCGCTCTGTGTGCGTGTGTGTGCGTGCATGTGTGCATGTGTGCGTGTGTGTGTGTGTGTGTGTGTGTGTGTGTGTGTGTGTGTGTGTGTGTGTGTGTGTGTGTGTGTGTGTGTGTGTGTGCGTGCGTGCATGCGTGTGTGCGTGCGTGCGTTTGCGCAAGGGGTCAGAGGCGACAGCAGCAGTGCAAGTAATAACTCAGTAGAGATACACTGACTTGGAGGCCAGCCAGGTCTCTCTCTCTCTCTCTCTCTCTCTCTCTCTCTCTCTCTCTCTCTCTCACACACACACATTCTCTTTCTCTCTTGGATGGCATGAAGCTAGATGTGGAGCGGGACACTGAAAATCCCCCAAGAACAATTTGCTGGTACAGGTGCACAGCGCAACACACACACACACAGCGCAACACACACACACACACACACACACACACACACACACACACACACACACACACACACACACACACACACACACACACACACACACACACACACACACACACACACACACACACATCTTGCTGCTGGAGATCATTGACTGTCCAGACTGAGGAGAAAATACATGGGTCACAAGGGAGCACGCTCTCTCTTTCTCTCTCTCTCTCTCTCTCTCTCTCTCTCTCTCTCTCTCTCTCTCTCTCTCTGTCTCTCTCTCTCTCTCTCTCTCTCTCTCTCTCTCTCTCTCCCTGTCTCTTTCTCTCACACACACACATAGACACACACACACACACACACACACACACACACACACACACACACACACACACACACACACACACACACACACACACACACACACACACACACACACACACACACACACACACACACACACACACACACACACACACACACACACAACAAGCAATTAATAAATTCTCATGTATTCAAGATAGCTGCTGCATGTTGGTAGTTCCTTGTTCCTTGTGCACATCATCAGAAATAAGCGCTAAGCGTCCATTAATATCTTAACTTAACTTAGGCAGTGTAGCATCTGTCCTCAACTGTCCTCAACTAAAAAACTAGTCTCTTAAACATTGTCCTTTTATGCAGTTCTAGATTGTTCTTCAAACCTACAGAAAAGTCTATATCTTCCTACTCCATTTTTTTTGTTTGTGCCACAGATAATGACAGAAAATCTGAAAGACGGCAGAAGGTTTTAAGAGACAGAAGCTGTCCACTACACATACTATTTATATTACATACTGTACACTGTATACTGATCAGTGGGTACTGAACAGAAGGCTCTGAATCGAATGCAGTAGATATTGAATCAATTCCAGTAGGTATTTATTTAATTTAAATGCAGTAGGTACTAAATTGAATGTTGTTGGTATTTAATAGAATGCAGTGGTTAATGAACTGAATGCACTAGGTACTGAATTCAATGCAGTAGGTACTGAATCGAGTGGAGTAATTATTGAATCAAATGCAGTAGTTACTGAATCGAGTGGAGTAATTATTGAATCAAATGCAGTAGTTACTGAATCGAGTGGAGTAATTATTGAATCAAATGCAGTAGTTACTGAATCGAGTGGAGTAATTACTCAATCAAATGCAGTAGGTACTGGATCGAGTTGAGTAATTACTGAATCGAATGCAGTAGGTATTGAATCATTTATGTACTGAATCAAATGCAGTAGGTACGGAATCGATAGCAGTAGGCATTGTCACATAATTTCAGACACACACAGTTTGTCAGATTGTTAAACATCATTGTGTATGAAATCTCTACACATTAGAGTTTAACACCAGACAGACAGGGATGGTTTGGTTCACTTCTAATCCCCAGACTTACATACAGTAAAGCACTCAGGTGAGTGTATGAATGTTATGACACCATCATCACATCAATGACTGTTCTCCTGCAGCCTGTCTCCTCTTGTATTCTTTACGTAACCGTCAGTGGATTCCGTCTCCATTTCCTCTCAAACACATCCAGGCGTCAGAGATGTGCTTATGCTGTTCGTGACTTATTAATAAAAACAAATCTCTCTCTCTGTGTATATCTCCCTCCCTGTCTGTTTTCTCAGTATGCTTATTCCTTTCTCTACTGTATATCTCTCTCTTCTCTGTATTTCTTTTCATTTCTCTACATCTTTATGTATCCCTCATTCTATCTGTATATCTTTCTCCCTCTCTTTGTATCTATCATTTTTTGTCTATACTGTATCTCTCCCTCTCTCCATTCTCAGTATTCTTTTTTACTCTATATTTCCCACCTTCTACCTTTATTTGAATCTCTCTCTCTCTCCTCTCCCTTTCTCTATTTTCTTTCTACAGAATCTGTAATGCTCTCCCTCTCTCCATATCCTTGTCATTTTCTCTGTTATTTCTCCGCTGTTTACGCTCTTCGTGACTTTTTCACAAAAAGAAGTTGCTGCTTTGAATGAGACTTTGTTGCTGCACAGTTTTTTTTTGTTGTTGTTGTTTATCAGAGGTTAATAGTTTGTTATTAAAGTAGGATTTTAGGGATATTGTAGTTTTGGTAATTAATATTTGTAGCCTTCCTTACTTATGTT
The DNA here is from genome assembly GCF_022655615.1 of Tachysurus fulvidraco. Taxonomy (NCBI): domain Eukaryota; kingdom Metazoa; phylum Chordata; class Actinopteri; order Siluriformes; family Bagridae; genus Tachysurus; species Tachysurus fulvidraco. The sequence goes on from NC_062522.1 coordinate 27,282,038, forward strand.
TCCACAGAAAAAAAACTTCCATTTTGATTTAAGCATCCCAATTAATCATTACAAAAAACAAAGGGTGGTTTATTTAAAAAATAAAAAAAAAACAGTAATGACTTACATTACTTAATTAGCATACTTTTCTTAAATACTTGAGTACATAATTAGCTATGATTTTGACTGAGATGTTATATTATATACTTTAATTATGTTCTATAATTATTTTATTATTATTAAAGATTTAGACTTATTTTACTTTATACTTTTCCTTCAAATATATATTTTTTGGAATTATAATTAAATTTTAGAATCTTAATAATAATAATAATAATAATAATAATAATAATAATAATAATAATAATATATTTTATTTTTATTATTATTATTACTATTATTATTATTATTATTATTATTATTATTATTAGTAGTAGTAGTAGTAGTAGTAGTAGTAGTAGTAGTAGTAGTAGTAGTAGTAATAGTAGTAGTAGTAGTAGTAGTAGTAGTAGTAGTAGTAGTAGTAGTAATAGTAGTAGTAGTAGTAGTAGTAGTAGTAGTAGTAGTAGTAGTAGTAATA
>NC_062522.1:27587596-27795096 GCF_022655615.1 Tachysurus fulvidraco
GTGTTCAGCTGGTCCACAGGATTACTGTTTTGAGAAACTGGAGGATTGGGGTTCACTTTTTTGGCACTCTTCTTCTTGGCCGACGCGGCCACTAACCTCTTCCACGTCAGTGCTGATATGAGAACGGAATGACGCTTTAGGCTTTTCTCCGTCTTGCCACTGGCACCGTGTCCAGCCTCCGTTTTTTCGTCTAGAATCCCTCCTTTTCTGGAGGTGGGGGAAATGGAGAGCACCGTGCCCATCGTTGCGGTTAACGACCAACACCCACCGGCCTGTTGGAATGCTATGTCTCTCGCCTTATATCCCGTAGACTGCGCCGGTGAGGTGACACTTCAGAATCAGAGATTCTCTTCCATTTACGACTCACCGGACCATTGCACAGTTGGTGAGAAGTAAAATAACGGCAGCTGTTATTGAATCGGAGAGATTACGGTGTCTATATAATATGTGAGTCTGCAACATCCGTGCGCGCGCTCCGCCACTCCTTCTGCATCCCGCTGCGCGCGCAGCCTTTACCGAGCGCGAGGAATGGGCAGGACCTGAGATGTGTAGCCGGGCAAAAACACACACGGCAAAGACCCGTAAGCCGGGATAAGCCTTCCCACTCGTCCAATCCCTGGTCAATGCACAGTGATTGATCAATTATTCCACCAATCCGGGAGGGGCGATCTAAAAGCAGCGTCTACCTATTTCGCAGCGCATCATATAGGTTAGACCTTCTGTATCAGTTTTCTATTTTTTGCTTCAGGTTATATTTTTTATTTATTTATTTATTTTATCCAACACCAGCAAAAATAGTACAATACAGGCCAAATGCAGGATGATGTCATACATTTAGGCCTTACCCAAGTACATTGATTTACATTGATGTACTTTAATTTATGAGCCCGAATTGACACAGGCACTGTGGAAGGGAAAGGAAGCAAAAAGAAAGAAAAAGCCTACTTATAGTAATTGAAAGACAAAGATCTGGTTAAAAAAATCAATGTTAGAATCTGCATGTAAAACAATTATGGTAGATTATACTAGAAGAAAAGAAGAAGAGCTATAAAAGAAGAAAATTATAGTCATGTTGTAGAGTCAAAAAAATACTGTGATATATCACGAAGATATATCACCTTATATAATATAAATTCACCTGCTAGTCCATTGCCAGGTGTGAGGCAATGTAACTGTTCTCAAAGCAGGAGCAGGGCCAAAATTCACACAGCTAATTCCTCCCTCTAGTGGTCATTAAGAATCTGTGAGAGAAGGGTTTCACAACTGGACAGCTAGTCTCTGTTAACCCACTAAGTAGGACTACATAAAACAATAGAAATTAGAGCAGGATTAAAGAAAAGTATTCTAAACGGGAAAAGAAATTGACATTAATTGTATTACACAATTATAATAGCATGGCATACTGTATATAATCTCAGCTTACCATAAATTTGAAAAATCGTTTTCTTGATAATGCATTTCTGTTTGTTGTAGTTATAGATACCTTTATTTCAGAATTGTAGTATTTTCGTTTGTAATTATATATATATAAATGACATGCATCGAGGTGAGAGGAAGGAAACAGACTGGTTACTCTTTATTTAACAACAGCCATGCCGGCCACAACCTTCATCAGTCAAACACACAGAACAAGAACACCACCCCCAGAAAATCCCTCCGCCTCTAAGCGGGCACTATTTAACATTAGTATAGGTTTGCTGTACAATATACTACAAGAATGTTCACTTTTCACATCGATGGCAAAAAATAAACACATTTAGAAGGTGATGAATTATTCGTTTTTCTAAAACTTTTTTTTTTTTTTTTTTTACATTGACTCCTGACATTGGACTAAGTCTAATGTGGACAGTTCCGTAAGATATGTTTGAGACCACTGGCCTAAGGAGTGGAGTCTCTTGTGAAGTCAAAGTCAGTGACTCACGCAATGGCACAAAGTATAAAATTGACAGCAGCAAATTTGTCTTTCAGCTCTATAAAAAAAGCATTGAATTTTATGAATTATGATTATAAACCTCATCATAAACGTTACAAAATAAAGTCTATGTCTCCTCGATCTACATCAATATCTTATAGTTTTTTTTTCAATACCAATAAAGCACAGTTTAATGCAAATATCGTAAAAAAAAACATTTTACATCATCTAATTTACTTAGCAAACATTTTCATTAGCAATGAAATATTTTCAATTTCTTACACTCCCTGAACACTCCTTGAAAAATTTAGTCCTCATATAATAACAGTATTAATCCAGAAGATGGCAGTATTGCATAGTCTAAATCATCAACCGGGTTAACGTGAGGCTCTTTAGCAGTGACGAGATGTGATAAAAGAATGTAATCAACAGCACTTCTAATATCAATGTTATTTCAATGAGTAGTTATCAGAGCAAGAACGACTCTCCAGAAGAATAAGTTAATGTAATGTAATGACTATGAATAATGTTTTGGTGAAGTTTTTCACAATAATTTTGACGACAATTAACACCTATTGCATTGGGGGTTTGATTCCTGCCTCTGCACTGTGTTTGAATGCTCTCTCCCTTCATTGGGAGTTCCTCTAGATACTCTGCTTTCCTCCCCAGTCCAAAGATCTATTGTAGGCTGATTGGTGTAGATTCAAAGGCACCTGTGACCTTGTTTAGGCTACACAGTACAAAAAAATGGATAGATGGCATACAATCTGTTTAAACACTAAACACATTCGACACTGCCTGTCATTTAATCTGAAAACGTGTCAAATTTAACGATATTCATTCATTACCATTTAATTAACATTCATAAAAATGTTTTTTGCCAAAAGGAAAAAACAAAATATAATTGTACTATTTTACTGCAGTTATAATAATTCTTTACATAATAACATCTTTACATAAGGAATAACAACTGAATCTTATTTGAAGAAAATACAATCAGGAAGTATAGAAAATTCAAATACAGATTAAATGGCAGAGATTAAATAAAATGCATACAACAGGTTTTTAGAAAGATTTTTTTTGGCCTGCATAAATTAGGCAGATCTAGGATTTCCTTAGGAAACCTAATACACACATGTCCCAAATGACCACATGTGAGCAGGAAAAAAAATGTTTGAGCTTGAAGAATGGTCAGTGGATGGCTATGTCTCTTGAGAGTTTATTTATGAATCTTCTTCTGATACGATTTGTCAGCATTTGGCAAATTTTAGAAATATTGTTTTGATGAGATCACATTGAAGAACCCATAATTCCAAATGATGACCCTAGTGTATTTTATGGGACAGAGAAACTACAGCTCTTAGAGTCTAAAGGCAGATGTTGACTTCTTTTCTCACAGCACATCTCTCACATTGTACCTCACAACACCACTGAAACTGGCATTGGCAGTTCTCCTCATACTCAAGAGTGTGTGCTTCATGTCCTTTGCTGCAGCACAGCCAATCACAGGCTCCAGGCCCTGTCTCTGTACCGTTACACACCCGACCACGTGTCCCCTCGGATCCTGTCCTGCGATTGGCCATGCAGAAATCTGGGGATTCATCTGAATAGATAAGACTGTGGGCACCCAGGGGCAGGGCATCCCAGTTGAGGGGAACGAGGGATTTGCCATCGTTGCCACCCATCACACGAACTGCCATTCGGAAGCTCTGCATGAGTTGATTTCCAACCTGACGGAACAGCGGCAACTTCCTCCAGCAGCTGCGGAGCGTGCAGGAGCCAGAGAGGCCGTGACATTTACATTCAGATCGCATATTGGTCTTTACAGTCTGCCACACACACACACACACACACACACACACACACACACACACACACACACACACACAAATAGAGTTTACAAAAAACAAGACTGACCAGCTAAATGGGGATCAGTGAAATGTCCCCACAAGATAAAAACTGTGAGACTTTCCTATCCTTATGGGGAAATTTGGTCCAAGATTGAAGTGACTGCACCCCAGCCCTGAACCCCCTCCAACACACACATGCTAAACAGTAGCACAAATTCAAATCTGTCAACTAAATACTACTCTATTTATTTAGACTTGTTTGTAGTGGAGCAGTTACAGAACATATTTTTTCAGTAGAAAATATGCTATGTTTCTAAACTTGACTTAACTCAGGCTAAAAAGGAGCTGACTGTGAACATTTTGATCCATGTTTTATTTTTATTATGGATATTCTTTTTTTTTACATTAGATAAACTAACTCCATTCCTATATTAACCTCTTTTAAATTGTTAGCAGGAATTTTGCAAAACATACTATGTATCATTGCTATATGATATTTATGCAATATTTGCCACTCCTTAAAACTTTAACCCGCTTAATTTTGCTCTGTATCGCTCAAATGGAAGTGTACAGGAATAAAACTGTTTAAATGGTACACGTATTAAAACGTATCATAACACCAGTTTGTTAACAAAAACAGAGATCCCATTAAAGCAAAAACACAGAGCTCACTAAAGCCCGGACAGAGACACACACTGAACACTGTTGTTGGTTCAACAATGCTTCAGTTTCCTGTAGAGGGATGCCGAGCTCTGGGAACTTGTACTAGACCCAAAACACAAGAGTTATCCTGAAAACAGTGGCTTTGCACGCTGGTGTTGTCTAAGTAAACATACCTGCAAAGTTCCATCACAACACCATTAAAGGATTTTTTAACAGTATGCTATGGTGTAGTATTTTATACCACTGTAAGTCATGACTGACAAAATATTTGATCTAAATTAGCACAATATACTGCAAGTATTTGACCAAGAAAAAAGATTTTTATGATTTGTCAAGCATGGTTACAACTCCACTGTCACTGGGTCAATCCTAAACTGGGCTTACTGTCTGTGAGGACTTTTGTTTTCCACATGGGTTTCCCTTGAATTTACTTGTTTCCTCCAATCTTTTCACAAAATGCATGCCACTGTGTGGTTTGGTTAACACTATGGTATGGATATGTGCATAGTGCACTAACATGGACTGTGCACACTTGCAGTGTGTATTTCTGCCTAATTCCTGGGAAATGCTCCAGATCCTCCATGATAAAGAGGCTATGATTTATATTAGTCAATCAAGTTTATCTTTTACTAATGCTCCTAAAGCATGACCTTTACCAGTAAAACATGTTGTTTTTCCGTACCAGTCTGCCTGCCTCGTTGTTGTGCAGATCAATCAGACTCCTGATATCACTCCTGCCCTTCCGCGTCCTGGTGTCCATGAACTGCCGGGAAATCTTGTAGCCAAAGTCCACATCATCCCCACAACCCCCCCAATCCCAGCGTTGATCCTGGTGAGCAGGAACTGAACTCTCCATAGCATGATCATTGGGGCTACCAGAAGAGCTTTTAATTGCCACACAGCCACATTGTAGCAGCTCCCCCTGGCTGCAGGCCCATGTTACTGCATGCAGCACTCCTGCAGCCATGATGCCATTTATAAAAGCTGTCTCCCGAATATCTGAGAAGAAACAAAGCACCAAACATAATATACACAAAGCCACTTGTAATACTTATACACATAATCTATGTATTAACACAGGGTTTGAATGCTTATGCAAATAATACATCTCTCTCTCTCTCTCTCTCTCTCTCTCTCTCTATCTATATATATATATATATATCTATTTATATATATATATATATATTTATATATATATATATCTATGTATTTATATATATATATATATATATATTTCTGTGCATCCACAGAAATAAGGTTTGTTGTCTTGTGTGTTCTGAGATGCTTTTCTGCTTGCCATGGTTGTAAAGAGTGCTTATTTGAGTTACTGTTGACTGTTAAGTGAGGATCAATTCAGTTCCTCCTTGTCAACCTCACCAAACCACAAACTAAGTCTTCACGGACCTCAATTTGTGCACAGTGGCACTGTAATGAACTGTAATTGTGTATGTATTCCTTGCACATCTCTCTTGTCTAGACTTGTCTGGATGCACCTTCATTTGCCAAAAGGGTGTGGTTACTTCTTACAAAATCAAAGGGTACTTCACGAAGTGCTAATTATTGGTGTCAAATTCACGTGGGACACATTCCATCTATCTAAATTGAGCAAATTGCTGACCTTTTGCCTGTCACATTCCTGAAAGCCCTGCTCATACAGGTGTGTAATGACGAGAGAATGCATCTCAGTTCTTAATAAGAAAGCTTGGCTCGAGTTGCAGTTACTACCAGGAACTCACATCAAGACAGTATTATACTTCGTTTCAAATGGAAAGGGTGGGGAAAAGATCATAATTTGTTAAAGAACTCCTGCCCTCTCATGGCCTACATAAGAACTGTATGATGCACAGGAAATCTCAAATAGAATCCTGGGAACCTAGAGCCCAAGGACTTATCATTTCCTGCTCCCAATACACCTGATTCAGCTCAGGAAGCACTGGGCTGTGAATCGAGTTTTGAAGTTGAGAACCTCTCTTCTGTTAAGCTACCACAGGATTAGCATTCATGTCTTGCATTTCAACAATGCTTTAACATGCTCTTGTTGATTCATGTCTGAGAAATCTGCAGCACACAAGTAGCCTCTTGCAGCATGAGCATAGGAGTGTATACTGTAGGAAGGAAGTAGAGGGAATGTTTACATTTCCAATTAATTTATTTAATATAAGAAATGGATTTTATATTATATCTGCCTATTATTAGGAGACCATCAGTCATGGCCATCTGTACACAGATGCCAAGGGAGTAACTGTGGGCATTTTATTCTCCATCTCCAGACAATCACAGAGATGCTAGCCAATCATGGACATCCGTGAGCTGGTGTATTTGAAAGGAGCCAAATATCATTTTCCTCCCAGTATTTTATGCAGTTTGAAAAGACAAGGATGTTGGCACACAATGTTTTAGAAGAAGCACAACACCCTCCTGAAGGATGGCTTATGATAATGGGTAAAATGTATGGCTAATTTTACATATTTTAAGTATTTTATTCCTCTTCTTTATGAATGGCTTTATGTATACATCACAAAAGCATCTGGGGATGTTTACTAACTTAAATATACTGCCATGTTGACTCAGTATCTCAGCTATTACAGGCCATATTATGGTAATGGGATTTCTTCATAAGCACATGGTTAGGGGAGGTTGATGAGAGTGTGAGTAAAAAACGATATTGGAACATATGTTTGAAACACTACAGGCCTCACTAAGCTGTGACTAATCTTTGACTAAGGAGTGAGTTGGCCTCCTGTAGCTAAGCATCACTCTACATATTAGACATTCCCTGGGAAAATGCTTACACCATGATCTCTTTCTGGGAATTAAAGCAGGTTACATTTCCAGGAGAATTTCTTCATAACAGACAGATATTTTTTTTTAAATCTCAGGGTGTTTTTTGAAATAACTAAAAAGCAGCACTACACAATAAAGTACATTTTTACAGAATCTAAGACATGTGACTATGTAATTGAGACTGTAATCAAAGTTATTAAATATCCCAAAGGAGTTCAATCAAAAGAGGACACCCAGAAATATACCCTCTGATTGCAGGTATGCCTTTAATGTTTACCCTTGTATAAATAAAAGCATTGTTTTTGAAAACCATAATTTCCTGGAACACTCTGTCACACATGTCTGGCTGTAGACATGATCACATAGAGAAAGTGAGATTCACCTTGTTGCAGGATCTTGCCTAGACTCTTGCCATGACCTGTACAGTTCCAGCGCTGAGAGCGGAACTGGTGTTGACATTCGCGTATAGCCAACCGAGCTCCTTTGGCAACTTTTTGGATTATTTCTGGCTGGGTTTGGCACAGTTCAGTATATGCACCTCCTGCAGGCTTACTCCTCCTGCAAATGCTGTTTGGGTCCATCAAAAGAGGACTGCCCATCACACTGCAGTTAGTAAAGTGGAGAATAGTATTAAGAATTTTTCTCAGATCATTCACACTGATCAATTTTCTGAACATAATGTGCGGTCCAAACATGCTTGCTGAGAAAGGCTGAAGAAAGGATGATTTTTTTTTTCTTCACTTCTTTCATTTGATGTTTCGTGTGCTGCTATAAAATTGCATGAACCTTTTTGTTTGTTTGTTTTTGCAAACACTGACCTCTATTACCAAGTAGTCCAAGAAGTGCATCTTATAAATGTTATTGCTTGAAGAAATTTGAAACCATGGGGTCTCCTTGCTCTTCTCTGTTTAATGATTTCTTTGCTTTAACTTTATTGCTTTATTGAGTAGCTCCTCTTAATACCTTACTGTCATACTTTGAGCTCAGTAATGACATGAAAACCTGCATTAGTTCTTTCAATCTGTGTAGTAGCCAGTGTGTCCATGCTTTCTGTTAAGCATGCAGTAAGTGACAAAGTGCGTATTTTGGACTAGATTTAGTTTACAATGAATGTATCTAAAGAAATACTGTGCATGTATAGGGCTATGGTTATTCAAATATATGTGAAATTGGAACTTACCACCACAGGCGATCGGTTAGAGTGAAGACAAGAAAAAGGTGCGCTTGTGTTGGGAGCATCATCCAGGAGAGAATAGTTCAAAATAAGTGAAATCCACCTGCAGTTGTTCTACACAGGTGATCGTGAATAGCAGAGAACCTTAAAGCTCGCATCGTTTCAGGATCCACCGCGCAGGCTCTGCTAGCTGGGAAAGAGGATTTGTAGAAGAAAAAAGATGCAGGAGTTGATGTCCCGGTGAGTGCATATAGTGGGGCAGAAGTGCACATGGATAGCACCCTACGCCTTAAAGTAAAACAACAACCACAAAAAAGCTCGAGCGCAGTTTACCCGTTGAGCACGGTGCGCACGCGAGAGGAGCATGCGTGAGTTCCGCCTTCGTACCGGTTCCTTTGGAGGCGTTTTGCACAAAGTGATCCTCAAACTAAGTTTGGCGTTCGTTTAATGACGTGGAAAAGAAAAACAGCCGTGCAATTGTGCCACTCAAAAAAAAAAAAAAAAAAAAAAAGTTAGAGTACAGAACAGCTCTGTCTGTTTTCTTTTACATTTTATTGAGGTCTCGTGTTTGGTTTTGCGTTATGATGTCAGTTCTGGTATGTTTTTCATAAAAAAAATTCCCTTTGCTGTTTGTTGACCTTGGCAGGTCCTTCTAGGCCTCCAGCTATGTCAATGTCTTGTGCTATCAAGTGGAGTTAAAATGTGAGAACTCTGTACATACTCTGCACACCTAAGAGAATGAATGTCAAATCCTGATGCCAAATCTCCAATCCCCTCCTGAAATATGAGGGCAAAGGAGGGACTGGATCCTCCCTGATTTATCTTTGCTGATCTCCCACTCAGAGGATTGAGTGTCAGTGAAAGAGCACAATTTATCTGTCAGGGGCAAAAGAAATAGACAGTGATGAGTATAAAATGTCTCTGAAATGATTTTGACTTCCCTACAGCTTGTGTTTTGATTAAAGTTTCACTCTTAGAAATAAAGGGTTCTTAGTTTACCAAAGTAGCACATTCTGCAAGTGAAACCATCTCTTGTAGGTTTTATTAAAAAAAAAAGAAAAAAAAGAGGTTCTTATATATCGCTGTTTTCTTATATAGGTTTAGCCCTCCAAGAAGATGTACTGTATTTACAGTGCAGTAACTCTGTTGAAAAAGTATTCTCATGGGATTTATGAAATTACTGCAAATCACTTACATAACTGAATTGCATCATGGACAAAATTATGGGGGGGGGGGGGGCTTGGGGAGAGACGCAATGCAGATATACAGTACGGGCCTTGCTCCGATAATCAGGTGCTTGCCATAAAGCATGAGGCACCCATCATTTCCATATAGTAATCTACAAGAATGGAAATGCTAAATAATGAGAAATACTGTATATTCGTGTGCCAGCTGCCGTAAGGTATGTGCATTTATGTCTACTGATTTCTATTTCCAGGAATGCCACAGGCAATGCTTTGACTACACTTTAACAGCAAATAAAAATAAGAATTTTATTACATATCAGTGAGTCTCATAAGCTTTATTAGATTATATCTGCAAACATAATTGGAAGATAATAGGTTTTGTATCCTTACAGTCTGCATTCTGCCAAGTCAAAAAAAATCTGACTGAATTGAATTAGTAAAATAACATTTTACAGACGGGGGACATTTTGAGGTCAGCTGTGAAAGTTAAAGGAATTAAATAGTAATATTGATATGCTGTGTATAGAATGTATAGCTAAAAGTTTGTGGACTTTTGTTTGTCTCTTTTTGCTGTTATAATAATCTTCCTCTAGATTTGGGGTGTGACTGTGGGGATTAGTGTTCATATAGGAGTATAAGCAAAGTAGGGCACTGATGAGAAGGATGAGAAGGACTGGGGCATGTTAGTGTTCCAGTTGATCCCAAAAGGGTTCAGTAAGGTTTAGGTCACATTTCTGTGTAGTACACTTTGTGAACAGGGGCATTGTCCTGCTAGAACATGTTTGGGTTCCAGTTTGGGGAAGACCCACTAACGGGTACAATGGTCAGGTGCCCACAAATATCTAATAAATATGTATAATATTTTTTGATCCTTAGTGGACACACTGGAAAACCCCAAGTGGTAGAAATGCCAGCACTGTCACCATTTTCGGTGAATTCTGGCCCTAACGGTTCCTCAGCTCAAGTTCATAATTGGTCTCAACTTCAAATGTACACAGGACTGTTTTTTAATCATGCTTTGTAGTTCTTATTATTGTAGGCCTTGTTTTCCCAAAATATAAACAAACTTGTAGCTTAATTTAAAGCACAACAACAATGACCAGGCTGTTACTAAGGATTCTGTTAATGAGTCTCGGCACTGACATGTGACCATAGATTTAAGACCCAGCTTCAAATACATTGAATGTTATTGAATGTTAAGTGTAAACTAGATATACTGTAGGAAGTGGGGAGTCAGCAACATTTTCAACTTTTTTCATTGTCACTGTATGTGAGGTTCACACAGAAGGGCTATCATAAGCCAGGACTGTTAGGGTCCATTAAACACACACAAACACACACACACACACACACACACACACACACACACACACACACACACACACACACACACACACACACACACACACACACACAAAAGATCTGATTGTACCTCATAAAGTCCTAGGCATTGGAAAAGGAAGAAACATTTTCTTCTTTTTTCCTCAGCCTTTGTGGGAAACAAGGTCATAGTGGCATACATGCATTTCTGTACAGACAGTATCCACTCCATAATTCTCGTTTTCCTTCTTTCAATCTTTGCAATTTGTGGCATTTTACAACAAAAATAGTTCTGAACATCATAGACATGTGTGAATGTTCTCATTGCCTTTGTTTGTTGAAATGCATTAGATTTAATTAACGGTGGCTTCTGAGTATTTTTAAAGTAGCCTGATTTGGTCTAACAACCACATCCCTGGCAACCATGTCATTATCTGTCCTGCCAGCTGCATATCCTCCATTGACATTGCTAAAAAAAGGCACTTCACAAAACATCACACTAGCATAATTGCTCAATCTAAACACATACCGTATCTTATTACATGAAAATATGAAGGCAGATCTTTTTTCAGCCCTTGATAAAGTCTTCCCTGTTTGAGCCTCAGAACTGAATCCCAAAATAAAAGCTCCTGGCAGTAACAGCAAGGGGGTTGAGGAGAAAGAAGGTGTCATGGGGCATGTGATCGCACCCACCGATGGAAGGTGGGACCATACTGAAATTATTTGGTAAACAATAAAATTCCCTGCATTTATTTCAGAGACTGTAAACAACTCTCATATTCAGATGCTTGTTATGAATGGACAATATCTGGCTGTGTGCCCACTAATCTATGATGCCTTTCTCTGAATGCTCAATGTCTGGACAATAATGTCCGTCCAGGCTTGCAAAGCCCCTTCCCTGCTCCTTTGACCCTATAAGTGGGCTGGTTTCTAGGCAATTGAGTTAAACTTATATCAGCCGAATAGTCACATAGCAACAGTGAAGAGGCTGAGGGAATTAGTATTTAGTGGTAATATGTTGGTTGGTCAGAATTTTTATTTCATTTCCATCCTCCAACATTGACTTAAAGAGTAGATATGCAAAGCTAGATAATGCAGTGCATCTATACAAAACAGTTGAGCTGAGTTACACCAGACAATCGTCTCGATACGTCGGCTTGTGATGTCTTGTGATTGATGGAGATATTTGAATAAAGCATTACAACCTGAGCTGTTTAGGTAGAGTGTAGGAGAGCTGGACAGATAAATAAATAATATGTGCTCCTCGATGGATTTCTTGAACAAACGGTTAAATCCAAAATTTCAAAAATAATTCATCACAGAATTTCACTTCACAAGAATTGTGAAATTGGTTACCATTGAAGATCATATGAAAGCATTTCAAGTCATTTTTACATGTCTTGTAATAATAATTAGTTTTAATTATTTTATGGTTTTATGATGTCCATACACGTCCTCATATTCAATAAATATTTCAACTACATCTATGTCAAGAACTGCTGTTCCTGCTTCTCTTGAGTTTGTGAAGTCACTGCCATCTGGTGTCACAAGACAATAACTACATCCTCCAAAACAAACAGCTTAGAGTGTTTTTGTGGACTTTAAGTGAAGCCTATTGACCATTAACCTACAGTGGCTTAGAGTGGATAATCTCCATTGATGTAGCAAGCTATCGAGAGAATAAAGCTCTGGAAGAAAAAATAGGTGAAGTCTGAACCACACAAAGCCATTAAACATTAAATAAATTATATATACTGTAAATGTTGTTTTTTCTTGTTCTTAATTCCTTTTTTTTTGTTTGTTTAAACATAAGAATAAGACATTATCTAGGACAGTGAAGACAGGCGTCTGACAAAAATTTGTGATGAACAAGCTAACCTGACTGAATGGTGGCAACGGTTAACTTCTGTTTCTAAACTCTTACTGGATTGTAGCATTTTGACTATCACAGAGTGATCAGACCTGATCTGTATCTATTTTATAAAATCTTAACAAATCTGTGGGTATTTGGGTTTATTTTGTACAAGTATTTTGGGTTTAATTCCAGCATCTACGCTGTGTGTGGATGTTCTCCCTGTGCTTCGGGGAAGTACTCCAGTTTCCCAAGTCCAAAGACATTGGCATCTCTAAATTGTCTTATATATATATAAGACATGTGTGTGTGTGTGTGTGTGTGTGTGTGTGTGTGTGTATATGTGTGTGTGTGTGTGCGTGCGCACAACTGTGGTAATCAGTACAGAAACAAATTGGTCATTTAAACCACTGTGACTCTCACTAAAATAAAAAGGTGAATGAATGCAATAAATTCATGTCCATCAAATCCTGCAAAAGCAACCTAGGAATTCCCGAGTTAATGAACATGGCCTTGCTTTGTCATATCTATCGTCCTGTATTAAAGTAAAAAAAAAAGACGACTTGCTCTTAGGCCTCTTGTTGTTCTAAAGCACCCCTCTATTCTGAGATACATCTGTTTTAAATTTGAGACAAAAGGTATAAACATATCCATTCGTCATTCCTCTCTGACCCCTCTAGCTCTCTCTGGTCAGAGGAGCTGCCTTCAGCTGAATATGTCACATTAATGCATCTGATTGGACAAGATGGAATAGTTATAAGAATACAATCATCACCTGGAACACTGAAACTCTTATTTATTTATTTTCTTACATATCTCCCAATAGAACCCTTTTTACTGGTGTTCAATTCCACCAGAAGAATTTAAATTATTCAATCAGCACATACTGTAAGATCATTTCAATCAGTAATAACAAATGAATTTATTTTATAGTCACTACTCTGAAATAAATTGAATCAAAACACTGTTAGCTTTCATTCTGAGATGTTTTTACCTCCTTTAGTGGTTAAAGATAACGCCTTCAAATTTTAGGAATAATGTTATTCTCTATGAATATAACACCATATTATGGCTACATAAAACAGAAATTCTTATGAAAAACTACAAATTCACTCTAAAGGTCCTAAGTGTCTACTTTCATATGAGCCATTATGCTCCACCATGGTGACTATGTGACACAACAAAGCAGGTGCAAATTATATTTTATTGCCGCTGGTAAAAAGAGTTAACCACAGCCGATTTCACTTATTATTTAGTTAACAACCATTGTATGCATCCTGTTAAGCCTTTTAAGAAAGGAAAAATTTTAAACGCCACTGCACAGAGTATGAGTAGCACAGCCCCGAGACACTACAGAAGACCTCACACTGTCATGTGTGAAACAAATACCCTTTATAAATCTTGTAAATAATGCTTATAACAAGAACACAGAAGAAGGGTTCACTCTGGCAGTGGGATCACCGCTCTGAAATGGGCTTGCAGTTCCTAAAATATAGCCACTACCAAGGGGAGGAAACAGGGACCAGATGTGACACACACTGAAAATTTCTGAAAGAAAATGTGCAGGAAGGTTGCATGTGCATTTGAAAACTGTGATATGTAAAGACAAGGTTTTAGTGGAAATGTCAGAGCTGCAAAATGCAGGTTTTATTTGAAAAACTGAATAAATATTTGATTACTGAGAATAAGATGAGAGTCTTCTGTATATAGAGAGGGAATATTAAAGGTAGACACAGTGTGTGTGTGTGTGTGTGTGTGTGTGTGTGTGTGTGTGTGTGTGTGTGTGTGTGTGTGTGTGTGTGTGTGTGTGTGTGTTGTGTGTGTGCGTGTGTGTGTGAGTGTATGTGTTTGTGTATATGTGTGTGTGTTATATTGGAAATAATACATAGCAGTATCTCTTCTACCAGCAAGCTATCTTTAATATACTTCCTAATTACTACAGGACAGGGTCAAAGCCTTCCCACCGACTAAGGTAAAACCTCTTTTAATGACCAGTGCCTATAAACTTTCATTGCATGCTCCAGGGGTATCCATGTCCTGCATGTTTAAGTGCTTCCCCTGTTCTAACACACACTCAAGAAGTGCCTGCTAACTAGCTGATTAGTTGACCGGGTGTTTTAGAGCAGAGAAAACAAGTAAATTACAGGGAAGATGAACTTAAGGAGATGGAAAGCACATGGCCTGAGGTTTCTTAAAGTTTCTTGCAGAAATATTACTAAGTTGTTCCAACCCACCTATGACAATACGGTAACATTTGTTGTACATAATACAAATCACTGATTAATACAGGTAACTAGTAATTAATATACTGTTGCTTGTTTTTCCGAAAGTGTTCATTATTTAACATGTCTTTATCTTCTGAATAGTATAATTTATCATTATTTTGGATAACAGGACATTAACCTGACTACATAAAACTAGTCTTTCATTTCATTTCAACACAAGAGAAAGCAAAATACAATACATTGTACAGTACACTACATTGCCAAAAAGTACCTGGACACCTGATCATGACACTCATACATGCATGTTAAAGGTCTTATTCCAAAGACAGGAATATAGAATTGGTCCCTACTGTTCTGTAAAGATAGCCTCAAGTCTTTAGGGAAAGCTTTCCACTGGATTGTGGAAAGTGACTCTGGGGATTTGCACCCATTCAGCCACAAGAGCATTAGTGAGGTCAAGCAAGAAGGCTTTTGTACAAAGCCGTGCTTCAATTCATCCTAATGGTGTTCAGTAAGGTTGAAGTCAGGCCTTCTGTGCAGGCTACGTGAGTGTTTACAGACCAACCTTGGCAAACCATGTCTTCTTGAAGCTTGCATCATGCTCAGGGGCATTGTCATGCTGGAACAAGTTTGAGCTATGTCCCGTAATTCCAATGAAGATAAAGTCATAATGTAACAGTGGAGAAAAGCCTTACTGACAATCATGTGGTTCCAAATTTGTGACCCCAACTCTGTGGGCAAATTTTTATTGTCAGGTGACCACAGACATTTGGACACATGTGTATTTAGATATTTAGACATTTACACTTTCTTCCCAGTGTATATTGTCTAATTTCATTTGAAATATCCAGTGAGCACTTCTGCTAGAGCACTATAGTAAAAATAAAACTTGCATGTTATGAAGAAGGACCAGCTTAAATAAACTCCTACAGGGCAAAATGCCAATCCTTTTACACTGTTCATTTGGGGCCAGCTGGACTTATATAAACACACAGAGTGTCAATTCAGCCAAAGGGATTTTGCTGAGAATAGAAATGTTTAACTCAGCCCTACCTTACACGCCTTCAACACTGGCGGAGCCCACTGGGCTGCTGTAAAACTGCTGATTTTAGTTGTCCTTTTTTATACAAATCCTCTGAATCACTTCTAACACAGAACTCTGCCACAGCTCCAGCAGACAAAGAGGAAAGTGCCGAAGAGGAAAGTTTCATTTCTCATAAAAATGTGACATTTTTTCTATATTTATAGCATACTCAAATATTTTTTGTATTGTTCTTAAATATAAGCTCATCATCCACAGTACAACAACAATTTTCACTGAAACATCACGTTTAAATGAAATATCTGCATACAAATTCTGATATATTGGCTTTTGAATTTCCACATCGTCTAACCTTTATTGGCAACAATAAAACAAAATTCCTGTATGATACATTTCCAAAACACTTCAGGTGTGTGACCATTTTACAGATTTTTCTATATAGAATATTTAATTTGTTTCATTATATATATTTTCTCTTGTTATTTGCAGCAATTTGGCTAAATAATTTCCTTCCGGATTAATAAAGTTCTATCTAATCTCATCTCATCTCATCTTATATTTTCTTATCTTATCTCATCTTATCTCATATTTTCTTATCTCATCTCATCTTATCTCATATTTTCTTATCTCACCTCATCTCATCTTCTTAGCTCATATTTTCTGATCTTATCTCATCTCATCTCATTTTATCTTATCTTAAGTCATTAAAAAAATGCCAGGTGGACGGTCTAAAGGTCCATGACATGACTGTGGATGGTGCTACTTAGAAACTATAAAGATGACTTAAAACTGCAATTACTACGAACAGTTTTGCACTCCAGTTTCCACTGAAAATTAAACGACTCTGATACTCATATTCACACAAATTACACAATTGGACTGTAGAAGGGAATCATTTATAATCTCACTATTCTTTGTCACTCAGATAAGGATGAGGAACCAGACTCGTTTCCTTTTGAGTCTGGTTCCTCTCTGGGTTGCTTTTTGATATAGTCTAATTTATATATTTCTGTAAATGTCCTTTGTTAAAAGGACTATACATATAAACTGAACTGAATTTAAAATACAGACAATCAAACTAAAAAAAAAAGAAAGTCCGGTTTAGACCACGTCCACGTTTCCAGGTGCTTTCCAGGCATTTTTCTTTCCGACAAATTGCTTCTCTAAAATCACTAATCGTGTTAAACACAGGTTAACATCAGCCTGGTGCAGATGGTGCTGCTCCAAAACAGTCCGCGCCTCCGGCAGCCGGCAGCGTGTGTCGGATGACGTCAGCTAGAAGGCGGAGCTCCGGTCGGTGACACGTCACTAAACAAGCGGAGACGTCGTCTTGTCCTCGAAGCGTTCAGAAAAGAGGCTTTGTATCGAGCCGCTTTCTCTCCTCCGAGAGCAGTTCGCTGTCCGTGTCAGTATCGGACGATAGAAAGACAGGCCAGGCTGCGGTTCATCAGCAATGCGGATTGCGACGCTTATCTCTCTGGCGAGGCCGATCGGCCCGGTGGTGGTAGGCATCTCTCTGGGCTTCACTCTCAGTCTGCTCAGCGTCACATGGGTGGATGAGAGCTGCGGTTACGGAGCCGTCGGTGTGACTGAGGAGGCACCGGTGGCTCCGCCAGGAGGGGCGAAGGGCGCGCGCAAGCCGAGCTCGATAGCAACGGGCAACGCCGAGGAGGATGACTTTCAGCCAAAGATTGTGCCATACAACAAGCCCAACCAACAAGGTCCACCGAAGAAAGTTTTCAGGTAAGCTTAAGCCTTGTTTCTGGAGTTGTGTCATGGAGGATTCGCGAGTCAATCGATTCTTCACGAACGACTCTTTAAACACCACCCAGGCGAATCGACTCTCCTCGACGCTGTTATTCACTGCGCTGTTTAATACAATTACACTGTGATTGCACTGGAGTATTAGTTATAGATAGAAATATAAATATCTTTATGAATAAGCAATAGCCTTGTTTTTCATTTTTATTTTTTGGTTTTGTTTGTTTTTTGTTTTAGCTCTTTGCTAAAGGACTCAACACTTTTTTTTTTATATACGTAATATTTTTGGATTAAAAACTAATGGAAATTTCAGTAGTTCAGAAGAATCACTAAGCTGAGTCTAAATGCAAATGACTCTTTTGGAGCGTCCACGCCCGTGTGCCACAGTCTAAAGGCCACATCTGTGCTTCTCTTATTCCACACAGTTCATGAAGTCTTTAGAGGCGCTTGACATGGCATATTGTTTTGTATAAGCATCAACAATCCCTAGGGTTTCCACACTGCTGTGATTAAAGACATTTGATCTAACGCTTTTGATGTCTGCCCCAGCTCCTGTTATTAAAAGGAGCTCAGCATCCTGTTGTAAACTAAGTTTTTGGTCCACTTCCTGCTGGTCACATTTCAGACAGAGGATATGCTTGATTAGTTCTCCTTTTAGTCCAGACATCCTATGGTGCTATGATTAGGGTGCTAATATTTATCATTTTAATTAATTGTGAATAAAGAGCTCTAAATGCACCCCAGAGAAGATCTGGGGAAGAAACGTAATCCAACTGAGAAACCGTTTAAGATCAAATTGTCCTAAATTTTTAAACCTTTTTTTTTTTGGCTTAGTGTGAGGAAACGATTTAGATAATAAGTAGAAACAAGATGTACATTTTATTGTACTCTCTTTCTTTTCCCCTTTAGAGCTAAATATGTCAGCACGGAGCTGGGCATTCATGAGCGTCTCTTCGTAGCAGTCATGACCTCCAAAACCAACTTGAACACATTAGCTGTGGCAGTGAACAGGACCCTTAATCACCATCTGGATGGCCGCCTTATCTTTTTCACCAGCTCTCACAATCGCAAAGTCCCTCATGGGATGTTTGTGGTGGCCCACGGTCATGAGCATCCTGTGCCCAACATGGTACAAACAGTGCAGTATCTCCTGGAGCACCATGTAGCAGATTATGACTGGTTCTACATACTTCAAGATGACACTTACATCCAGCCGGACAGACTAAAGATGCTGGTGGGCCACTTGAGCATGGACCTCCAGTTGTACATGGGCCACCCAGGGGAGTTCATTGGAGGTGAAGCCCAGGGAAGGTACTGTCATGGAGGCTCAGGTTTCCTCCTGTCCAGGGCCTTATTGCTGAAGCTTAAGCCCTTCTTAGAGCATTGCCGGACTGACATCGTTAGTGTCCGGCCTGACGAGTGGCTGGGGCGCTGCATTGTTGATTATGCTGGCGTTAGTTGTGTGAAGGAGCATGAGGTAAGACAGATCTATTGTAAAAAAAAAAGATAATTGATTGGTGGTCTGCGAAAACCATGAAAATGACAGAAATGTAGTTTTTATTTGAGACTCCTACTTTAAGGATACATAAATATATGCATTGTCCAAAATGAAATGCAAATGATTTTATTTAGATTACTGAATTTCAATCCTTGCCCTGGCTCTCTGCCTGCTCACATCCTTTTTGGTAAGGATCCGGAAACTGTAAATGCACTCAGTCTGTATAACTATGTCTACGATCTTGGTAGTTAATATTGTAAAACTTCTCCCAATTTGTTCAAGCTCTTGGGATAGGTAGCCTATGCACTGTAGAGAAATAGACATAAGACTATTCGGTTCAGTTCAGAAACAATGTTCATGTGTTATCAGATTATTAATCATGCACAGAAAAGAATACTCCGTGAAAAACGGTGTAAAAATGTCTAACTGATCTGATAAAAGACATTTTGGCTACAGAACAGAACTAAATTACTCAGCGCTTATTTCTATACTGATGTTAGCAGGAGCATAAATCAGTCTCAGATTTTTACCTCAGATGATGAGACATGTACAGTAGATGATGCTGATAATGAAAGGGAACTTATTTCCCATTTTAAACTTTGACTTTTTTTCCAGTTTGACAGTATCGGTGTCTTCATAACTGGATTAGGTTATAAATGTAGAAGTAGTAGTGTGATCATTTTTGTGTATTTCTGTGTGTTTGGACTGTGTTGTTTGAAATATGTGCATTAGATTATTATTTCAGTTAAGAATAACTTTATAAAGTTACTTATTTCAGTTGAGGAATAAGAAATGATTTTTATTAGAAAATGTCACATTTTGACCATGTGAAGGTTTTTTTATTTCTGCAGACCAACATACAATTATGACTCATAATTTTAATGGCTCCCTTTTTTCTACCCTTTCATGCAGCTACAGTATATTCTCGTCCTCACATATTTTCTAATTTTGTGGCTTTCCAAGTTGTTCCTTCATGACTTTTCAAACAAGAGAGTATACTTTATATACCGCCTCTTCAATAGAAGCTGGACTTGCTACTGATGATTCTCCTCGTGAGGCGCAGTTAAGTTGTGTATAAAATAGCATCTGCATTAGCGTAGAGATTTATATGCAGGAGAGTTTGACAGATTCTAACCTGGCATGGATCATCCTGGCCAGCTCCAAATGCAGACCAGTGTAGATAAAGCAAACTGTTCATGTTGCCTAATTCCCCTGAGAGGTCCAGGTTTATGCTGGCCACAAGTGCCCTCATTTTTCAACCTCGGCTCTCGTGTGTCAGCAGGAAACCACAATTCCCAGGAGTGTTTGACTCCGATGAGAAGGTGGCTTGTTTAGGATTGAGATGCAGTACAGCGAAGTGCAATGTTGGATTAGAATTTTGAACGCTAATCGTATTTCAGGGCCAAAGTCCCTATTTCTGATGCAGATGCACTTGCAAGGAAGCAGTCATAGTCAAATTTGTAAAACTCAGCACAGTCTCGCAGAAGATGCGTTGAGAAATGTATGCTGCATGCTGTTTTATCTGATTTTCCAATTGCCAAATAGCGTAAACTGCACCATATTGGGTTTATGAGTGTTTCCACTGATGGGGGGCATTTAGCCCATTATTCCATGTCAGGCAACAACATATTTTTACAGGTTTCTTACTTCCCATGACCATTCAAATGATTAATTTGTCTTGATTTTGTGATTTATATGTAGTTCACAGGCTTAATACGTGTGTGATATATAACCATTTTCATGTTTCTGCGATTTTGCACTGCCGTGTGCTTCATTGTGACTCTCGGCATATTATGTTACAAGTCCTGAAAACGTTTAGTGCTGCAATTTAAAATGGGTGCATGCTAATATGAGTTGTAACAAAATAACACACAAGTGGACTATTTTTCTCCGTAATAAAATAAGACAATCTCCAAATTAATTTTGGACATGTTTTGAACATTTACAGTAACTGAGACTCCCAGGAAGGTATCAGGATTCTCCCCATGTCACATACATTAGTCTGGCCTCCTAGGGTGTACTTACTTTCTGTCAATGTAAATGGAGGTGATATGATATGTTTGATTGAAATTTAGACTCCAGTTAAAATGATTATACTGAAAATGATTTCTTGGTTTACTGGAGAACAGCAAAATCTGCCATTTAGGTTTCATAAGTTTTACTGCCTACAAGCAGTACCTGGTGCTGGAAGTATTACTCCACCCACCCCTCCACCCCACTCTACTATGACCTTTTTGACCACTTACATTTTTCTGGAGGATTTAATTGTCTACCTTGATTTTGTTGGTTATGATGAATCAGGAACAGGGAACATTATATATTGCACAAACCTAATGCATGGCGAATGTGGACAACCTGTGACCCATGAGATCACTGTGTAGCCTATCACACGACTTGGAGACTATGAACTGCCATTGCATTGTCCAGCTTTGTGTTTTGGTCAGTTGTTAAAAGTGCTATACTAATAAATTGAATTGAATGTCTTTAGTGGACTTTTAGCTTTTACTTTTTTATTACGTTTACAAATATAAATGTATAGATGTAAGGAGACACACATGGCACCTTTTTTTATGTCTGATGAAATTCAGGTGAAAAAACAAATAAGTATCCTGTTTGGACAAGAGTGCACATGCCATAACTAACACTATATTAAAGCACCTGTTGCTCGTAATACAACACTGTCTTTTGATTTTACGAGCCTTCAAATTTCTCGATTTATTTCCTTCTTCCTTGCCAAAATGCTCCAGATCCATCAGATAGAGAAGGGATCTCTTTTGCACAAAAAACATCATTTGTTTTTGTTTTAAAGAGCCTGGGGCAGCCATAGCAAGTTTCATCTGATCAGATATTTTGAAATACCTTGTTTTTTTTAAAAATGAAAATAATGATTGTATTACGTCTTAAAATTCATCTACAACACATTTTTAAACAACAGGACAGTGAGACAATTACTGATCAGAGAGGTTTATATACTGTACATAGTCGGGTCTGTAAAAAATTGGACATTGACAAGGTTCTTGTTGCTGACTATCGCAACAGTGCTGTTTGAAAGTAAATAAACACTGCAGACTTTCTGTTTTAATGTGAAGGTATTTACAGGAAAAGCTATATCAGAAATGAAATTTGCATTATTAATACTTGTTTGAATCCTTTGCAATTAATGACTGAGCCGGCTTTCACACTGGCAGTTTAGTCTGAGCACAGTTGCATGAAAAATTAGTAATGTGAAAGCGGTCATGTGGACAAGGAAGTGCCCCGTGGTACCAGACGCAAAAATACATATAGGAGATGGTATGAAAGTAAATAAACACTGCAGATGATTCTTTTTTCTCTGCTTATAGTTTTACCTTTAGCAAGTGATGCATGTTCAGTTGGATTCAGATCAGATCATTAGCTATCCATTGCAGAATATTTGACATGTTTCCCTTATAGTCTTGTGATAGTTTCCAATTATTCTTTGCGTCCATTGAGTTTTGAAGCATGAAACTGAATGTGAGTACAAATTCGAGCCATATCTACTTCAGAAACTTTACTTTTGCTTGTTCCTGCACAGCACAGACACACATTGAGTTAAATTCTGTGGAAGTGATACTCTCATACATCCCATAGCCATATATGTATTTTTAAAAGCAAGTGTCATTCAGGCTTTGCAATAGGTTTGAATTATCCATGGTGGTTTAACATTGTAACTCAGTCTGACTTGTCAGGGAGATGACTGACAATGCAGCAAAACTCGAGCCAATACAAAATCACCACTTCTCAGCAAGCAAAACTACTTGAGGCTCCAAACACTCCAACTTCATTTATCCCTAGACAGACATATAACACAAGCATAGTCCGCTATTATAGTTTTTGTGTTCCGTTGCACATAAAGTTTGGATCCTGGCACTTCTTCGCTCAGTGGCAGTAGGATTAGCAAAAACGAATGCTTAGTCTTTGACGCGAGCAAGCCAGAAGTGAAAGGACTTCCTTTCCGAGACCCTTGCTGAGAGTCGTTAAGTTAATTAGTGTAATTAGGTTGAGCTCTTTAAAACGGCATTACTACTGTCAGCAAGGGTTGTGCGGACGCTTGGCAGGGTCTTGTTCTTTTTAGTTATGATGAACTGTAATTTGGAGTATATGAAAGATGCAGCTTAATGCGTAAGAGCTACTTGTTATTGGACTGCATGCCATATCTGGACATTGTTTTTGTTTTTCTGTCTCACAGGGTCTTCATTATAATTATTTTGAGATGAAAAACAACATGGACCTGAGTGGAGATGAAAGCCCAGAATTCCAGGAGGCGCTCTCGGTTCACCCAGTGAGCAGCCCAGAGCAGATGTATCACCTACACAGATACTTCACAGAGAGAGAGCTACAGAAAACCTATGAAGAGATCAAGAAACTTCAGGTGAAAGTCTCCAATTTCTCTCAGTAATAACTGGATCCTTTACCAGATCATTTGTTTTCTTCTTGTTCCATTTGGATTATAGTTGCTATGTGATTGAACTGCTATCAATAGTTTATTTGGTCCTATATTTGAGATTCAGACCTTATATAGCTCTGGATCATATTTTTTCATGTTATTATGAACCATATTTAAACACCAGAGACCTGTCTATGGGAGAAAAACAAACCATATCAAAGCTTAGAAAAGAGTGGAGAATGTATAAGAGCCATTGTACAAACAATGTGCAATGCCAGTATAGCAATTTGGAATGTCCTGAAAAAGAAAGAAACCACTGGTGTACTAACAACCAGGCCTCAAACAGGTTGGCCAAGGAAAACAGCAGTTAATGATAAACACTGTGAGAACCGTGAAGGAAAATCCCAAAAACAACTGTTAGTGACATCATCACGAACCTTCACAGGGCAGGGGTGAAGGTATCACAATCTAAACGTTGACAACAGAAATATAGAGGCCATACAACAAGATGCAATTCCCTCATAAGCAGTAAGAGTCAGAAGGCCAGATGAGAATTTGCAAAGAAATACAAAGCATGGAGGAAGAAAAGGTCTGTTTATGATCCAAAAAGCTAATTGTTCATGCGTGGATGCTTTCTGGAGCAGGATCACTAATGATAGGAAGAGCAGAATGAATTCAATATTCTCCAGAAGCATTTTCTGTCAATTTACAGAGAGATGCATCCAATCATATATACATTTACAGCATTTGGCAGACGCCCTTATCCAGAGCGACTTACATTTTATACAGCTGAGCAATTGTGGGTTAAGGGCCTTGCTCAGGGGCCCAGCAGTGGCAGATTGGTGGACGTAGGAATCGAACTCACAACCTTCCGATTGGTAGCCCAACACCTTAACCACTAGGCTACCACATCCCATTTCTTAAGATTTACATCAGTGACCAAAAACACCCTTCCAATACAACACAGCACTTCATTTGGGGGAAAAAGTGAAACGTTTTAGACTGGCCAAATCAATCACCAGATCTTAACCCAAATGACAGCATTTTACCTTTTATTTATTTATTTATTTATTTATTTATTTATTTTAGAGGAGACAGAAAGGAGAAGGAATATGCAAGTTCATTTTTTGTTTAATTTCTGTTTTGTTAGTATTTTTTTTACATCCAAAGATGGAGGCCACCAAATGTGCCATTGTGTTTAACATGTATAGATGTAAACCTTAAGAAATGAAAGCTAATATTATTTCCTAATAGATCCTGGTGGGATTTCTACACTTCTCAAAAAAATAAGGAAACAGTTAATCATCACAATATTATGCCATGTGAATTAAACTGAAGGGAATTCTGTCTGTCCAGTTATTGGTGCAAATGAAAGTGAAAACCGCTGCATTGGAATAGCAACAGCAAGACAACCCCCAAAAAGGGAATTGTTTTGCAGTTGATGGCCACAGACAATAGCTCTCTTTATCATTCCTTACTGAGTGATTTGTCTCAGGTTTTGTTAGGGTCCTTATCACTACTTGTAACATGAGGCAGTACCTGCCACCCAATCAGGTTGCACAGGTAGACCAGCTCCTCAAAGTTGGTACAACCATATGTTCCATTGCAAGGTGGTTTGGTGTGTTTCCCAGCCCAGTTTAAAGAGCATGGAAGAGATACCAGGAGATGGGCCATTAAACAGGGAGAGCTGGACAGAGCCGTAAAAGGGCAACAACCCAGCAGCAGGACCAGTATGTCCTTCTCTGTGCAAGGAAGAACAGTTGGAGCACTGCCAGAGCCCTACAAATTGACCTCCAGCAGGCTTCTGGGATTTTTTTTTTGAGGGGGGCATGAGAACCTGACCTCCTCTTGCGGGACCTGTGCTCACAGCCCAACACTGTGCAAACTGATTGGCATTTGCCAGTTGAACACCAGAAATGCCAGGTCCACCCTTGGCTCTCTGTTTTCTTCACGGATGACAGAAGGTTCACACTGAGTACATGTAGAAGTAAAATGTGTGAATATGTCATGGGGGACATTATGCTGCATGCAACATCATCCACCATGAACTGTTTGGTAGTACAAATCAGTACCCTTCCTGCTGTTAGGTACCAGGATGAAATCCTCAGAGCCTCTGATGCAGTGGGTCCTGGGTTCCTCGATGACAAGGCAAAGATGCTGTTGACTGGCCTTCATGTTTCCCAGTCCTGTTATAATGTGATAGTGTTCCATTCATTTTTGTTTAATTTTTAACTTTAGGAAAGCAGAAATATTTTTCACCAAATGGACTTGTAAATGTTTTTATTTACTTTTCATTCTTATAAGGGATTCTGCAGGAATCTACTATATTAGATGTTCTATTGGGTTTTCCCAGGAAGCTACATGTACTGGTACAGGGTGCTGCAGTTTCAATGGACAGAAAAGACAAAGAAAACACTATGCAGCTGTTGAAACACGATATTTTTACTGGCAGTCCTACATTTCTCAGTAACCTTGTTTCAACATCACGATTATGTGACGCACTCCAAAAGAAATATACATGACTGACTGACTCTAAACAAACATCAGTAATGTTATTGTTACTCTCATGTTGATCGTAGTGCTTTATTTTGTATTTGCTGCAGGCAGAGATAAAGAACATCAGCCACTTGGCTGTGGATGGCAACCGGAGCACAGCATGGCCTGTAGGGGTCCCGCCTCCCTTCGAGCCCAAAAGTCGGTTTGAGGTGCTGCGCTGGGATTATTTCACTGAAGAGCAGCTGTTCTCCTGTGCTGATGGCTCGCCCAAGTGCCAGCTAACCGGTGCTGATCGCACAGACGTGGATGACGTGATTAAGGTTGCTGTGGCTGAGCTGAATAAGAAATACTCACCTGTGCTGCAACTGAGCGCCCCACAGTTAGTTAATGGATACCGTCGCTTTGATCCAACCCGCGGCATGGAATACACACTTGACCTTCAGCTCTGGGCTGAGACCGAATCAGGCTCGGGGCAACTGGTGTCACGACGCGTCCATTTGCTCCGCCCGCTAAGCCGGGTTGAGATTATTCCTATGCCGTATGTGACCGAGGCCACACGAGTTCATATTTTACTTCCACTAACTAGTGCAGACCGCAGTACAGCAGTCCAGTTTCTGGATCACTGTGCTTCAAGTTTGTTTGAGCCAGCTGAGAATGCAATACTCAGCTTCCTCTTCCTCTACGAGCCTGCAGAGGCACAGAAAGTGGGCACTGATGATGTTTTTGCAGAGGTCAAGGCTAAAGTGGCTGCAATGGAACGGCGCTTTCCTAATGTCAAAGTGCCATGGATCAGTGTAAAGACTGAGAACCCGGGTCTTCTGCGTGTACTGGATGTGGTATCGAGAAAGCATCCGGCAGACACTTTGCTTTTGCTAGCTACTGCTGATACGGCCCTGAACTCTGAATTCTTGAATCGTTGCCGCATGAACGCTATAAGCGGCTGGCAAGTTTTCTTCCCCATCCATTTTCAAGCCTTCAACCCAACAGTGGCGTATCCTGATCAGGCCCTGCCCACGGCTTCAGATTTAGTACGTGAAGCAGGCCACTTTGATCGCTTTTCTTTTGAAGAGGCATGCTTTTACAACGGTGACTACATGTCTGCTCGGGCACACATGGAAGCAGACACACATGAGGATGAGGAGCTGCTGGAGAGCCTGGATACCTATGACGTGTTTGTGCGCTATTCAGGCCTGCATGTGTTCCGTGCCGTTGAGCCTGCGCTTCGTCAGGAGTACCGAAATCACACATGCGATGCGCGGTTGAGCGAGGACACCTTCCACCGTTGCCTCCAGAGCAAACGTGAAAGCATCGGCTCCCGATCCCAGCTCGCCATGCTCATGTTTGAACAAGAACAAGGCAACAGCACCTGAGCTCTTTTATGAGTCTCGTTGCAGGAATCAGAGACTGGCGACCGGCTAGCATGTTCTGTCCTGCGAGGTTTCGACACATCATTCAAAAGAACATGCAAACAACGAGGTGCTACAGTAAGCATCCTCTAAATAAGCCACCACTCCAAAACCCAGCAATGGGCAGAATAAAATGCTGCATTTCAAGGAACCTTTTTCAGAGTATGTGAAAATCTTCTGGAGGTTCTGAACTGAAGAACGTCTCTGTGGTGGCCCTGATAGAAGCAATAAGTGTTGCGGAGGAAACTGTTACGGCTATTTTTGTTTACAACGAAACTAGAGACCTCAGAATGGGTGGAAACCATCCAGTTCCAAGCATCTCCAAAAATGCCTGTGTGTGTTTGAAATGTATTTTTGTCTCTCATTCATTTTCATGCTTGCTATGTTTGTCGGGGCCAAGGGCCAGCTCTGCCTTTCATTATAGTACAGTGTATTTCATGACTTGTAAAGAATCTGGAAAAAGTGTGAGTGCTGTACTGTGGTGTTGCATTTGCCCAAGTTCTAACACTTGAGGATATAAGCAACACAAATGCAGTGTGTGCGTGTTTTTGTGCGCGCCTGTGTGTGCGTGCCTCTGTGGCTGTTTGTGTGAGAGCGTGTGTGTGTGTGTGTGTGTGTGTGTGTGTGTGCGTGCCTGACATTGCCCTCTGTGGTACCAATAACTTGTTGAATGAGATTACCATAATTATTATTTATAATATGCAGTGTAGTATATATTTGAATACCTTTATATTAATATATATAGCATGTAGCTGCTCTAGCTGTTAAGGAAGGGTGGACCTGCTGATGCACACTGAACGTTCTGGGGTTGCCGACTGACTTGAATAATGACAAATAATTTCAAAATATGAGACCAAATGTTTGTACAATACAGATTTACAAACATTAAAAATGCTGCAATGGCAGAATAAAGCTAAATCTCATGTAAATAATATGGCACATTCCTGTCAGGAGGTTATAGGCTGTTGATGCAGATGGCAATTTTCCAAATCCAAACCTTTTACGTCTCTCATTAGACCATGTTTATCAGTGAACACACTGTAAGCTGTCTACAGAAACTGGAATTAAAGAGCTGTTTAGTTGGTACTTCATTTATTTTTAAACTGTTTGTGAAAAGTGTGTAATGGTGTCCGTAATGGAATGAAAGAAAAATCTAAGTTTTAATCCAGTATATAATGATTTCAAATGTAAACAAAAAACCAAAAGGCTGCTTAAAAATCCTTAAATTACACACTTTTTTTTTTCTCTTACTCTTCACTGTGAGCACCGGCATGTTGAAATGGCATCACAGGATCACAACTCGGAAAGAACATAGAGTAGGGATTATTAATCAGAGTACTGTACTGGGGAAACCTTTCCTACTGGGAACTTCCAAGTTCCCTTTTGGTCATGAACGCATTTTCACCCTCTAACTCGGAGAAACCAATGAAGATGCCCAACAACTTCGAGTAATTTGGGAAGGTGTCCTGAGTTTATATTCTTGCTCACATTTGCTGGTCATCTACTTACTAAATGATTTTATAGAAGGATGTACTTTAGGTCACTGTACAAGAACACGAGTGGATTTACTGTTTATCATAACAATAAACTGTACGCCCAACATTTAAGTTCATACACCATGGTTAAGTCTTGGTTACTATTTTTAGCTGTCTTTTTCCACCGAGCTCAAAATTTGCAAGTTAAAACTTCCCACTACCCACTTTGTACTTCCTATCATGCAGAATTTGTTCACATAATCATTGTTTTTGTTTCTGTAATGTAACAAAGAACAGATTTTTTTTTTAGGAGAGACTTAAAATTTTACATCAAATAACTTTACTCATCTTCAGTCACTGTACTCTGTAGAAAAATGGGGACACTGGCATTTATTGATATTTGAGGACTCGGTACAAGCAAACCTAGAAGGTATGTATTGTAACTGAGCAGTGTTCCCAACAATATGTGATGAAGTGTGTGAACGAAGACGATAATGTGAACAAAGAAGAACAAACCTATCTAGTGGTTAAGGCATTGTGAAGCTGCACCAGCTGGGCTTTTGAGCAAGGCCCTTAAAGCCTTCTGTGTTGAATCATAGCTTCTCCTGCACCTCCAAAGCTGGAAGATGTGAAGAAAAGTCTGTCACTGTGCTGTAATGTATGTATGGCAATAATAAAGGCTTCTTCTTCTTTTATTTATAAGGTCCAGTTGTGTACCTCAGCGACGTTTCTTTACAAATATGTCTATCCAGTTAAGGGTACAGTGGCTCAGCAGTTAAGACTTTAAGCTACAGGAGGTTTGGAGTTCAAATCCCAGCACCACCAAGCTGCCATTGTTGTGTCCTTGAGCAAGAGTTTTAACCCTCAGCTGTCCACTTGTGTCCTGACTTAGTTGTATTGTACTTTTAATAAGCTTAAGCTTCAGCTTAATGAGCAACTTCCAAAATACTCCAGTTTAGTTCAATGCTTTAAAAGAGTGTACTTTTTCAGATGACCCCCTATCAACCCCCTGCCCAGTGCATCAGCCCCTCCTTTACCTTTAGCTTCAGTAGCAGCTACATGATGTTTTATTGCACACAATCAAAGGTTTGACAATGGAAAAAGACACAGGGGTCGTTTTGTACGCAGATAACAGTTTTCCCATGTTTGAGTCCGAAGAGAAGTTCATTTTATTTTATTTGTGATAAAAATATAAATACTACATATCATGTAACTGTGTCCTTTTTTTGTAGTTTTAATAATAGTCACTAGATGGCATGAAAGTCAAATACATCACTTCACTAGAACAACTCTTCTTCCATGCAGCCAGTGTCTCAGTGAATGTCTCACTCTGTAATCAGGTATCCTTATGATTTTTTTTTTACTTTTAAATTAGAAATGATATCATTATAAGTAAGGATGAAACGTCTGATAAGTCCCATTCACTCTGCTGACATTCTGAAATGAAACCATTTCTTGACTGGCAGTGTGTTCTTATTAAACGTATGTGAAATGAATTTCTAAAACCATCCAATTAGTCAGCCTTCGTTTCTGTTCTTCAAACAAAAATTAGTTTATTGATTTAATGTTTTATGTGCTTTTTAAAAAATGAACAAAAAGAGAGGCTAGTATCTTTGTTACGCACAAAAAAAAATCATGCTGATCCATATCCCATATCCACAGGCAATATTTGAGCAAATATTGATTTTCCTTTGAATCTAGGATGAGCTGTTATTAGTATCTGGCTCCCAGAGGCACTATAGGCTATTGTTTTATTCTAAGAAACATGACACATGGAAAAGTAACAAAATTATTTAACTGAACACTTCAGCCAACTCACTTTAGCCCTGTTGGCAAAGCTGGCATTTTCAGTATGACTCTTTTCATAAGAACTGCGGTTGGCATTTCCCAGCAAAGGTCTATAACATGACTGCGTGTATTTATAAGCTCTGTAAGAAGATGAATGAATGAATCAGTCAAGACAAGAAAATGTGAGCGATGCTCCAACAGGTGTGTTAAAAATTCTCATCTAGTGCACTAAGAAATGATAAATTTCATTCTACAGCAGTTCAGTCCTTTCTGGTCGTCCTATCAGCAAAATAAAATAAGAAAATAAAATTGTGTTGTATCCTTGAGGTGAATGCGATCTGAGGTTGTTGTTTTTTTTTTTTTTTTGTGTGGCATGAGGGATTACTGGTCTAATTTTCTGGAAAATGCAAAACCTCTCTAAAAATACTTAAGGACTGTAAATGTAGCGTAAAGATGCTTTACTGGGTATGCAAAATAATACAAAAATATTAAAAAAGTCAAATAAAATTCAATGGAAAAAGTAAAAGATAAAAAGCAATTTTCATATTGCAGGTATTAAATATTATTTATTCATATATTTAATTAATAGATGATTGTTATTATTACTATTATTATTATATTTTTATATTAAATGCAAACCTAAAAAATGAAGGACACAAGTTTTTGGGAATTTCACCCTTCTGATTAAAAAAGTGTTGTGCTTGTTTTTCTCGAGTAAGAGAATTAAATCCGATAAATAAATAAAATATAACCTCCTTAAAAATGCTATGCATCTACTGAAGAACATATCTTACATGCAGTATAAGAGCATGTGTGAATCAAATTGGCCTTGTTCCACCGGTGCTACTGCAGGACGATGCCAATGCAACCACGTGCTGATGTAACGGAGGCGGTTTAAGCCAGTTTGACCCCCCACCTAGCCACATACCTTTACACTGGCTGAAAAGGGGCATTCACTGTGAGCTCCCCGTGGGTTTGACTTTGGCTGCAGCTTTTACAGGTGATAAACAGAAACATCTAATTCCAGTGTGTGGTTCCAACCAAGGGCCAAAAGTCTAATGAGAAATTATTGTAAACAGTAATGAAAACTATAGAGAAATCATCTCTTAGCAAGCAAAGTCCTGCTGTCCAGTGGCTTGTGTGTGATGGTTTGGTAACACTGAAGCTGGAAATACACTATGGGGTTGACCTCTCGTCCCATCATTAGCCTCCTGTTGATACAAAATAGATGTCAATTGTTAGAACCTACTGCATATACTGTGCTATTAATATGTGTATAACGATCAGCCATAACATTAAAACCATCTGCCTAATATTGTGTTATACTAGTTCTACTTTTTGTAGTTGTAGGTGCCTTCAGTGATGTACAGGGGTCAGCATGGGAACTCTGACTGTCTACAGTTACGCAGCCCAATACACAACAAGCTGTGATGCACTGTGTGTTTTGACACCTTTCTAACATAGCCAGCATGAACTTTTTCAGTTTTTTTCAATATGTGCTGCACTAGCTCTTCTGTAGGATCAGACCAGATGGCCTAGTCTTCACTCCCCACATGCATCAATGACCATCACCCCATCTTTGGTTCACCGGTTGACCTTTCTTGGCCCACTTTTGGAGGTATGAGCCACTGTATACCAGGAAAACCTCGTAAGACCTGCATTTATGGAGATGCTAAAAAAAACTTTTTACTACATATACAGTACTTTCACAAGCCACATTTTTAGGAATACCAGACTTATTCCTTTTTATAGGGATTATTCCTATCTCAAATTCTACCACATTCTTATAGTTGGATACAGATAGTATTATAGAGATGGTGACAACATTATCATGCTGACTTTGATCAAGTAGCCATAAAGGGATGCACATTCAGCAACAATACTTGATTGAGCTTAACATGCTAAATATGTACACCAACACCACTAGCCTGAACTGTTAACACAAGGCAGATTGGATTCTTGGACTCACATGCTTGCTTAGTGCCAAATCCGTATCCTACCATTTGCATGTTGTAGCAAAAGAAAACATTAACTAGGCCAGCTGTTTTGGTATGATCTTTAACATCCGACTTTAGTTTGTGTTTTAAAGAACAGGAGCCCTGTGTGATCTTCTGCTGTTGAAGTTTTTCCGCCTCAAGGCTTGATGCGTTGTGTTATGTGATGCCTTTCTGCTTATTTAAAGTGTTCTAGTTCAGCCTGGCCATTCTCATCTGTTTCCTTTCATCAACAAGCTCTTTCCCTCTACATAACTGCCACTTAATAGTTTTTTAAACACCATTTTATGGATTCTCTATAGACTTGTGCTTGCAAATCCCTGGAGATCCGCTGGTCTACCACCAGCACCTATAACACGGTCAAAGAGTCTGCATGAGCTGCATGATTGCCCCATGATTGGTTGATTTCATGTCAGGATAATACACTTACAATACAATGCAATTGTTGTAATGTGTAGTGACATTAAAAACTGACCTATATGATATTACTTTTGTGAACAGAACCTCACGAACTGTAGCCATTGTGACAGTTTTCAGTAAATCTGCTCATATTCGCTCATTGCTTTACTTGTAAATAAGATATTTAATGCTAGAGACTTCTTCCACTGTAAGAAGCTTCATGTATAGTTTTCTTCATTTCCCCAGACTTACTTTGGGCTTAAATTCCTCTAGTCTGACTGTTGCAATGGTGCTCGGTGTTAGCTGGGCTCTAAGATTCAGGTCATGTAGGTTCTTTGTTTTCTGCGTCTGGCTCCTCAGGCTCTGCTGGTTCTTGTGCTTCTGTGGTCTCAGGAGTCTTTTGATCCTGTATTTGATTACCTGAATGTGGGACAGAAATATGATTAAAGACTGTTTAGCAACTAAGAAAAGAGAGAGAGAATACCGTGAGAGAAAATCTGTAATACCACCCAGTCTAATGTTATTTAATAACAGTGAATACTTATAGAGTACTTTCCACTCTCTTCTAAAATGCACCTTGCTTAACACAAAAAACTAATCAAAACAAGAAAAAAAGAGAATGTGTATAAAATGTAATAAAAAAGACATTTAGTATGGAATAAAAATTCTCTCTCTCTCTCTCTCTATCTCTCTCTCTCTCTCTCTCTCTCTCTCTCTCTCTCTCTCTCTCTCTCTCTCTCTCTCTCTCTCTCTCTCTCTCTCTAATCCTAAGACACCATTGATCCTGACCAATACTCCTCTCCTGACCTCCCTGATCCATGCCGTACTTCCTCGAGTCTCATTACATGGAGGCCTCACATTGCTGTTGAGGATGTTCCCTATGTAGAGTCTGGAGGTACCTGGGATTGCTCTGGACGGTACCATTTAGAAACCATGCTGATGGCTTTAGGATAGCAAGTTCCATGAACAGTTATGCACTCAGGTCTCCATCAGTTTACTTCAAAAAGATGATTTATATTAAAACTAGAATGAATGACCTGGATACACATTTGCACTATATTTTCTGCAGTTATAGACAGGACATATTTTATAATCACACTGGGTGTCACCCAGATCAGTATGGGTTCCCTTTTGAGTCTGGTTCCTCTCAAAGTTTCTGCCTCATATCATCTCAGGGAGTTTGTTCTGTGTCACAATTGCCTCAGGCTTGCTCATTAAGGATCAATTTAAAATGTATAATTTATATTCTGAATTTATATACTTCTGTAAAGCTGCTTTGTGATAATGTCCATTGTTTAACTTGCTATACAAATAACATTGAATTGATTTAAACGTTTTACAAGTTTTAAAATATTATATCAATTCTCATTCTCTGACTGATGTTTGGTTTGTTTATAATATCTCTCTCTCTCTCTCTCTCTCTCTCTCTCTCTCTCTCTCTCTCTCTCTCTCTCTCTCTCTCTCTCTCAGATTTGTTCATCCCTGTAGTTGAGATATGATGACATTTAAT
This sequence comes from Tachysurus fulvidraco, assembly GCF_022655615.1. NCBI lineage: Eukaryota > Metazoa > Chordata > Actinopteri > Siluriformes > Bagridae > Tachysurus > Tachysurus fulvidraco. The sequence goes on from NC_062522.1 coordinate 27,622,338, forward strand.
ATTTGTGCATACACGAGGTGAGATTTCAGACACAGACACAGCAACACAGCACTGACTGTGAATTCCTATTACAGGATTGTCAGCCTGATTCAGAGCACCTCAGAAACAGCATATTATAAAGTATGTTTTGTCCTTCAACTCAAATGTCCTATTATAAAATTATTAACAAAAGATTCTATGCACCGTACCTTCAAAAGAGGGTGTAATAGGGTGTAACAACAATGATAAACTGTACCTCGTAGATGTAATCGAGTATCTCTAATATTGTGAGAACACTGGCTCCAATGAAAAGTCCCATCTGGCCTCCAATGTCCCCTGAATGTCAGACAGACAAAAGAAAAGCTTTGTCTGAGGGTGAGAATGAAAGTGCAAGCATATCGCTAGAAACCAATACTTTTAATGATGTGCTAATGATTCACTTTTGCAATTTGGTCTTCTAGCTTTAAAAACGAAAGCAATTCCAATTTTTACTGCTTACTTTAGTGCAACATTTAGAAAAGTGATCTTTATATGCAGTGAACAAATGGTGTGTGAATGGCATCATAAGAACACCTGGAGCGTTTGTGTACACGACAAAATCCCACCTAACAGTCCAGCTATGTCGTATGCTTTCTTCTGCTCGATCGTTTCGTAGTTCAGCGCTTCAAAGTAAACATCCAGGACGAGGAAGTTGTCCCTGCAGTATTGGAGATAAGCAGCAAAACCATGACATTCTTAATAGAAACATTCAATATCCTATCGCCTTAAAAAATGGGAAGATGTCGCTTATTGTGTTGTTATAAATAAAGGCGAATACAGGGGAAAAAATAATTACTGGAACGAACATAATCTCAATTTAAAGCAATCTATTTAAAAAGCGCTACTTCATTTAGCCGATGCATGGAGGAGCCAAATTACATTTTCATTTTCAATATTGCAGTTTTACAAACAATAGTGAAGGAAATCGAGAGAGACGTCGTGATTATCATAGAAGCTCGGACAGCGAAAAGATTTTACATTTTTTTCCCTGGCAAGCTTATTTCTTCCTGCTGTATTTGAATACACAGTTAATTATTATTTTGGAAGGAGCTCTTTTTGTCATATTAACCAACTAGAAATTACGGTGTGTGTGTGTGTGTGTGTGTGTGTGTGTGAGTGTGTGTGTGTGTGTGTGTGTGTGTGTGTGTGTGTGTGTGTGTGTGTGTGTGTGTGTGTGTGTGTGTGTGTGTGTGTGTGTGTGTTTTCTAGATTTCTGAAGCCCAGATGTTCTCATGAGATTTGCAAACCAGTTCAATTCCCATAACTCCCAATTCCCATAAGGGAATATCATATTACACATTTTATTAAAAAAAAATCAAATATGTCAAACATGCTTTGGTTTAGGTTTAGATTGATGCTGTCTGAGATTCATTTACATTTCCGAAATTTGGCAGACACCCTTATCCATAGCAGCTTACATTATTTCATTTTTATACAACTGTGCTTAACAGTTGTTCAAAAAAGGTTTAGGGCCATGCTCAGGGACCCAACAGTTTCAGCTTAGTGGACCTGGGATTGAACTCACAACCTTCCAATTGCTAGCCCAACACCTTAACCACTAGGCTAACACATGCCAGATTTAAATGAAGTCATACTATATAGGTCCCCGCAAAGGACTAATATGAAAACGTGTGTATAGATGTGTGTGCGTACAAGTCACCTGATGTACTCCTCCGTTTTGTGGTACTTGCGAGAGAGGAAGCGTGCCGACCCTTTGCTGGGAATTTTAACCATCGAGAGCTCTTTTCCATAGCGTGTGACGTTACACGGTGTCTCACAAACACATGAGTCTCCTGTACTTATCTCCAGCAAAGCTTTATGAGGAACAAAAATGCAGATCTGTAACTAAAGTGCATATAATAACACCATATTACACTTTTTATAAAACTACAGTATATTGCGTGTAAGAACACTAGATTCAATGACTAATCTGGTACACACATGGCCATAAAGTATTAAATGATACGGATAGAACGAAATCTATCGTCATGGAGTGTTAGGTAAATCAAATGATTATTAATCAGTGTTTTTGTAGCAGATCTTACCGAGCGCTCTGTCGGCACATTTCACTTTTGCAGGTGTACAGATATCCGCCTTTCCTGCAGAAAGAAGTTTGTCGTGTTGAAAAGCATAGAGCAAAAGATGCAAATTCTTCCAATGTGTATGAATGTGAATGCTGTAAGTGTTACATGAATAGGAATGATTTATGTAGATGTAGGACTTGATGGTAAATGGAAAGATGAATAGATATGACACGGTCGGTAAATGAATGGATGATTTATACTCCTTTCTATAAGATATAATCTGATTAATACCCTCAGGCCAGTAACATTTTTCAAAAAAAAAATAATTACAATGATCAGACAAGAATGATAGAAAGAGCAATGGCAAGGAAAGAAGTGCGAATGGCATTGAGGTATGTCATTCTTGCATACGACTGGCTCATCTAAGTGGAAAGCTCATTACATAAATGGCCCCCAAATCCCATTTCTTGCAGCGGCTTTGACTGACAAGTGTGAAGATGATTGATGGGTCTACTGATAGCCTGTGCCAGTCAATAAGTGTGAGTTTACAGACGAGACATGCACATTAATAGCAGCTTATCAAGTTTCTTGAGTGCATATACATAGGCGCTTCTTAACATTCACACACACACCTGGCATGTGTATCATCCGACAGTTGCACTCTCTCTGCACCTGGACGCTTTCGCAGTGCAGTCTGCAGGCACTCACGCTGTACGTGTCGTATCCGGGGATCACTGGCTCTGTCGACGCGCGGCAGTTTCCCCACGGCTGAGGCAGGTACGACAGCTAAAGGGATGATTACACACAGAGAACATTAGAGGAGAAATCTCTTCATAATATTACAGATTTTACGTTGTGCAGATCCTTTCATCCAAATGTGAAGTGAAGCAGAATTCGTCCAATCACTGAGAAGTGAAAATTTGTCAGTGAAAAATTGGGGTAAAATTCACAAGAATGAATGATCTCCAGCCACAGGTGGCATCCTTAAACACAACAACAACAACAAAAAAAGCTACATCTGGTATCTGTAATGCTGCAAATATTGTTTGTTTTAGGTTTTGTTTGCATTATCTCCTAATGAATACAGTTGGTTCTATTTCCCAACATATAATCAGAAATGCAGCCTAATAATCCTGCCTGGGCAGCTACTTAGGATGGATGAATGAACCTTGTAAATGCGTCACCCAGCGCCTCATGCTCATGTTAATAAAGGTGATTTTTCTTTTTCCTGCAAGCTTCCTATCTGAAAGTAAAAAATATTTTTTTTTATTGCAAGCTTAGTCTCTTGATGCACATATCTAGACGATGTAGGCAACATGGGAAAAAGCAAGTGCATTGTGTAATCTATGCATATCTGCTTACATGCCTAATTTATTGAACACAAGATACATGTTTAAAAGTTTAGTAACTTTTTACCTTGTCCATCCATATATTACTGGAGTCAGGAGGAGAGGGCTGCACAGCAGGAACGGTTCTGTGCTTGTAATTTGGTGTTGGATTTGAGAAAAGGCCGTAACCATAAACTGCCCCTGGAGTGTTGAGCAATGGCTTCTGCACTCTGGTCATAACTTTCTCAGTATTAAAAAAAAATCCCTTGGATATTATAAAATGTAGCAAAAATAAATAAATAAATGCTTTACTAGCATTCTCATCAGAGCTATAACTGTGTGGCCTTGTTCCCTTGTTTATCAGAAGAATATTTTATTACATTCTGGACTGGACCATACCCTCTGTTCCTGGCAGGATACGAAGGTTTGGAATCCTGGTGAGACTCCAAATCCCAGCTCATGGATATAGGGAGGCTCGTCCTGACTATGAATCTGAACACGAATCCCAGCCTCCAGAGTGGTCTCATCTGTGGAGACAGCGACAGCAAGCCGCATTACCTCAGCATGTTTGTATGTTAAAGTACTGACTGGTGTATATCCAACTATTCACCACATTTCCACTGAATACATGATGAATAGTATTAGGTAAAGGCGTTGCATTCTCATTTTCTTTTCTCCCCTGCTGATTATCTTGCATGCTATAAATCATTAGAGGCTTCTTAAGATTTTATGTGCACTCAAACTGAAACATTTAAAAAAAATAATTGAAAACATTTTCTGGTTGAAATAACAACTTTATGTAAAGCACCTTGAGATGATAGTGGGTATAAATGGAGCTTTATAAACTGTACAAGTTGGCATATATAAAATTGTAATTGTAAACCTTAGAATGTATTGGACAAAAAAATGCACTGGCCAAAGCTAAGGAGGTTCAGGACTTTCATTGTATACATGAGGTTACTTGAGTTACTTGTGTCTGTTGCAAATAGTATACAGTTCTATCCTGTGGTCTTGTGAGGAAGCAGTAAACACAGAGCACCTCAAGTAGTATCTTATCACCTATCTACAGTATCTATCTATCTATCTATCTATCTATCTATCTATCTATCTATCTATCTATCTATCTATCTATCTATCTATCTATCTATCTATCTATCTATCTATCTATCTATCTATCCATCCATCCATCCATCCATCCATCCATCCATCCATCCATCCATCTATCTATCACCCATCCATCTATCCATTAGCATAGAAAACATTCAACGGAGTGAAAATGCAAATAGTTTGAATAGTTTTATTTTACAATAAAAAAAGACCTTAAAGCAATTGCATGTACTTGAGTACATTTACCCGTGCGGACATTACAAAGATAGCAGAAACTATTTGCAGAACTCAAGTCAAGTGAAAAGATCCAAGAGGTTCACCATGGGTTAGACCTGTTTAGAGATCAGAGTAGTCATGTTCATATCTTTTCTTATGATTTCATTTAAGGAAAATCCTAGAGAATCAGTTTATGTCATGAAGAAGTTTTTTAAGATTTTAATTAACAAACTTTCTTTAATTTATAAAAGGTAAGTGGCTAAGTAATTAAAATAATTGTCTCTGGTGTTCATACAAACTGTTATGGATTTGATTAAATGTTTTGCATACAGTTAATGTGTTGAGTCCAAAAACGAATAGTAATGGGTACTTTAATAAGTATGTTTTATGGTAAGTATGAATTTCCAGTTATAATCTAGTATAATACAAATAAATAATATTTAAAATGGAAGTGTTAAAGTACATTGACACTGTTGACACCAACAACAAATGAAATTCAACAAACATCGCAATTCAATTCCTAACAGTACTTTTGCAAGGACTCACTGGTTTCTCTCCAAATGGGGAGGTATTCGTCTTGTTGTATATCCAGCATCAGCTCTAAGCCATTCCCCATACCACCCTGCCGAGTCCGCTTTGGTGAGGTCTTATTCCCGTTGAAGGTGTAGCATTTCCCATAGCGTGTGTACACCTGCATTAGAGAAACAAACATAACACATCAATATATAGTTCTTGTTGCTTTCGTGTTTCATGAGACACATTTCATAAACAGCATAAATTTCAGAAAATATTCACAAAATGTCCATGAATGTACATTAGCAGTGCACTTCATATTCAGTCAAAATCAAGCGCCACTCTCTTTTGTCTGGCACTGGATGTCATCTGAGTAGGAGAGACAATGTACGGCTGTTCTGTTAATGTATTTTTTCGTTTAGAAGAGCCAGCGATGCTTATGCAACATTCCTCTGTGCCTTTTAATGAATCACACAGCACATGGTCCTTTGTGATGAAGAATTTGTAAAATCAAGCAGAAGGAAAAAGAAGAAGCACATGATGTGTAGTCTCTCTCGTTTTTGTATCTTGCTATAAATTAAAACCTGTTTTTGAGCACATGCATCACATACCAGTTGCCAAAGCAAGCAATTTGGTTGTAAATATTGCAGCCCATAGTTAAGAACCATTATGACTTAACAGTTGCCATACGTCCAGTAGTACATTCCTCTTCCTCTTGGCCAGACAGGGACAATTACAGACAATTATACTCATTCTGCAGTCCTTCCCTTTTAAAGTAACTTCTAGTGGCTTTGTCAGCATGCTGTGATTGATTTGGTCTTTAAGGGGTCATTACAAAAGCTTTGTTTCAGCCAGAAGCCAAAGATCAGCACTGGTTGATTTGCAATTAATGAGTATGTGGGCTTTGTGTAATTTTTTATTTCTTTTACTCTAAAGATAATTACCAAAACCGACAAATCCAATATAGATTCTGAAACATCTAATAATATTTATCTAAGGCTCAAAAATTTGTGATTTTGTATCAGTCTTTATAATAGCTAGAAAGCTTATATATATATATATATATATATATATATATATATATATATATATATATATATATATATATATATATATAAAGACATTTCTTAAAATAACTAATCTGTATCCATGGTGCAGAAACTCATCTTGTCCAACAGAACTTCTCCAGGTTTTTTCTTTTTCCGCAAAAAATTTAAGCTGAAAACCCCAGAAAACCCCAGAAGAACGAGACAGACAAAATTTCACTACTGAATCTGATACACCTTCCTCCACATGAGTCAGCCTTGTACCTCGACAGATGTTACGATAAGCCAATGCGAAGCAGATGGGATTAAACCTGCACCTTCCTTACCCCGAAGGCCAAGAGAATCTCTGTACAGTGTAAAGCATATAGAGAATGCAGAACATCCCTCCCCCTACTCCCTCTTTCTCTCTGTTCATCACTTTATCTACAAGCATTTAATAGCATTTTACAGCATTTCTGTCTTTCTGTCCATATTTTCTGATTCAGGCAATACATAATATCATGATTGCACCTGGACAATGATTATAATGTCACTAAAAGGGTCCGCAGATCACAATGTAGTCATAATAGCATATTATTCCAATAAATGAAACAGACAAAATCAAATCTAATGGAAATGCCTAAATGTATACAGAAATTTGTGTATGTGACATGCAAATGCTTTTAAAATGTTTTTCATCAAGGACCTGTTTATAGGATACTACCAGAATTATTACCAGTATTAGTGTCTTGTCATTTCAAGACTGGACTACTGCAACTAACTGCTAGCAGGTCTACTTACAGAATAAACACAATTATTCTTTTGCAAATAATCCAGAATGCAGGACTTGACTAGCTGCATTGGCTTGTAGGTTTTCACACACCACTCCACCTCTGCGCTCCATCCACTGGCTTCCGGTAGCTGCACGCATCAGATTCCAAACACTGATGCTTGCCTACAAACCAAAAATGGACCTGCTCCCTTTTACTTCAAAGCTCTTATCACTCCTCGCACTACACCTCGCTTCCTCAGATCTACCAGCACTGCTCGACTGTTCACCATCTCTCAGGGTAACACGCAGGTATACAGCAATTCTCTTTTCTATTCTGGCACCGAGGTAGTGGAATGAACTTTCAATAGATGTCCGAACATCTGAATCACTGGCTATCTTCAAACGACAGGTGAAGACCTACAGTACCTCTTCCTGAAACACTTGATCTAACATTTTTCCACTGTTTGTCCTATATGTAAAAAAAAAAAAAAAAACTGAACAGTGTTTTAGGTTGATGGTATCCTAAGTCTGTAACCTGGTGAACCAGCGTTAATGTATTTATCATAGAGACTTAAAAGCAATTTTGTATGTCATTCTGGATGAGGGCATCTGCCAAATGCAGGAAATGCAAATGTAAATGTCACCTGTCATAAAATGAGCAAAAATGACCACATCCAATAAAACATGGATTGAACACAAAACAACAAATTTTGCCCTCAGTTAATATTAGAAACTACCTCATTTTGATGGTAAACAAAAATTTTTAAGAACAATTAAGAATAGCAGTAGGGCTATAACAAAAATTTTCAAATGTCTGAAATCTACCATGAGCAAATTGCAACCTGCCTCCCCACACTGTTAAGAGGATGATGAAGGCCAGGAGTTGAACCTGTTCATTGTAAGGTGCTGATCATTTTAAAACCAAACTACTTAAAGCAGTTTTTGTTTATTTCCATGAAAGGTGGTGCTACAAGATGCTACAAGAGAAAGAACAAGAACGCATATACAGTATGTTTGTATTTAGCTTTAATTACCTCTGCAGGACAAAGTACTGTGCAAAGTAAAGTACTAGCATGTGGCAACTCTTATTACCCTTGCTGAATTATTTCCCTCTCATTTAACAGTGAATGTGACACAGTATAAATGTATGTAATGGAAAACACACATATCTCTGCATGCTTCCAACCAGTGCTGAGTTGCAATACTTTTTTTAATATAGCCTTGTCAACTCCCTTGCCAATACCTGCTATAGGAAAAGACTGAAACCGTCTTAAAGAAATAGCCCAGCATTTTCAACTGAAGTCTTCTCACTACATCTATAGTGTATGTGAAATTACCACGGATAAGTTTATTTTTTTAAAGTTTCCCTGCATTTTCTAATAGAATGGAAAACGTGTTTTTTCTCAAAATTTTATTGACAATTCCTCAACATTTTCACTCTGTGTCTTAGGATAAGACAATTTCGATTTCGAATTTCTTTAGCTATCAATGCTCGAACAGTTTACCTTGAACTATTCTGACTATGTTGTTATTTTGTAAAAACATAACCACAAATGAAAATATAAGAAATGATAAATGACTACCTCCTTGTATGCATGCTCAGATATTCTAATTAAAATACTGCCTCTATACAACCATAATTCACTAGAACCTTTTTCACCAAACTGGTACACTTGATAATTAAATTCATAAGCATTTTCGTGTGTCTATGATGAACTTGACACTGTGTAAAGGTTACATTATAATAGATCAAGATCTAGATATAAATACTTGCAAACAATCATCTCATGCAAATTGCTCCAGTTAGCACAAGGCAAGATTATCACTAGATTATGCAAGGGATGTCAATAACAGGGCTTCTTGAGGATTGTGGCAGATGGAGTTGCACTGCAAAAGCTGCCATATATACAGTACATTCAGGATACATGAAGACTTGCAGCTGTTCAACAATCCATGAAGTAAGGTCAAAACCCTGGGAGCTGGTATATATACCACGGTCCAGAAAATCAAATCAACAGCATTCACAGAACAATTTCCACCTGTGGGAAAACATAGCACCGATGCTAGGGACTCTTTCATTCTGAAATGTTTTTTGGCCTTGGTTGGGGTATAAACTCAGTCTGAGGTCCACACACTCAGACAACCTGGTTGGGATGTCAAATCTCACCTTGCTTTTTAAACAGCACACTCTCTCAGGGAAGAAGCTGCTAATGTTTTAACAACCTGTGAAAGAAGTGAAACCCAGTCGTTGCCAAACATTTTGAGCCAACAATTATGGCCCTTTGGCCTATCATATGAATTGCTCCCAGTAAAAAAACAGTACTGGTCTAGACAATACTAGACCACCACCACCCTTATAATATAACTGACCATTTGACAAAATTGTCTGAGTGTACTAGAAAATGGCAATAGCTGAAAACTGGCAATAAGTGCTTCAGGTCCAGATGGACTGCACTCGGTTCCAGGTGGTTGATATATCTCTCTTGCCCAAAAGGGCACCGGGCAGCTGAGGAAAACATCTGTGGCGGGTATCTCTCTCCAGTGTGGAAACGCCCCCAACTGGACAACTGCTAGATATGCCCTGCAATGCCAGCATGCAAATGACTTTGCTCCCTTAGCTGAAACAAATACATGATTCAGTATTTGGGATCCAGTTGCAGAATGAGATGGTGTGACTGACAGCTGGCAGCCTGGCTGAGCTGGCAAGCATAATAATATCTGCCCACGCTGAGTCGATGGAGAGGCTAGAAAATCCAGTTCCAGGTTGGTGAACTGTGTTATCTGGAAAGTTCTTGTCTACATAAATGTGATTCAATTTCATGTATCCATTGCACTCAACTAGCTAAGTTGTGTAGTGATGTTAATGCCCATGTGCTTTCCTGCCATTTAGGAGTTTTGGATATTTCTCATTCTGTTAGTTTTGTTCCATCACTAAAAGCTCCTTTAAACCTGCTGCAGATGCGGCAATTTTTGGAGTCCTTCCTCTTACTTCATCATGGCCCAATTTTTAACGCTGACCTTGTAGCATTTTTAAATACTGTTGGCCCGGCATCTAATCTTACTTAGATGGAAATCACTTTCTCCTCCAACTCATTCATTATGGATTCATTTTACACAATTATAGAATCCAATTAGGTGCACCTTGAAATGTTCAGCAAAATTATTTATTTATTTATTTATTTATTTGATTGATTGATTGATTGTATGTTTCTAATTCTAATTATTCTAATTATTATTATTATTATTATTATTATTATTATTATTATTATTATTATTATTATTATTATTATTATTATATACATTACTCGTTAACGGCTTACCAAGTTACACGTATGTCCGTTTGTTTTTATCTTAGCTCTAGTTTAATTCAAGGTGCGTATGATAAACATATTCTACAATTTCATGGTGCAGTCTGCACTGACTTAACAAAGCTGAAGAAATTGGCTTAATTTGCAAACCTGAGTTAACTACAGTATTATTGCTCATTTAAATTTAAGACAATTAATGGACTTAATTAACAAAAATAACTATTAAAGTAAATAAAAGTAATAACTATCCAAGTCTTCTTACACTGCACCAGTGCTACTTTTCAGGTTAAATATTTCTATATATAAATTATATAAATATATATATATAAAAAAGTATATAAATATACTCTTTACATATTCCTCCTCTAGAGGGTTCTAATTATACTTCTATTAGCCTAAGCTCAGTAAACTAGCAAAACGTACCATGTGAATGTGGAACAGTTTATGGGAGAAAAGACAGCAGTATTGTTCTGCACAATCAACAGGAAACCTCTCAGCTCACCACAGAGCATTCAACAACAAAGCCCAACACACTTTAAAAGAGAGACAGAGTACCAACTCAGTGAATGTAGACGGTAAATAATATCCACACACAGGAGAAAGCATTCAACGCCCCGGAGCTTATTAGAAGCAAATATCCAAACATCAGTGCCAACCAGTAGAACATGCAGTAGATAAAAACTGTCTAAGAGTTAATAGATGCTCTGTTGTGTCCTACAAATAATGCTTGTAATATCAGTAATCCTGTGTTCATGAGATGTGTCATGACAGCAGGATTTATTGTAAATACTGCACCACAGGTCACATAAACTTCTTAAGCTTGTTAGAAGATCTCAACATGCATGCGTAGACACATATATGGCTATTTAACTGCCTCTGGTGGGTAAAATGGGTTGAAGAGTGTGTGGAATCTCTTATTCTCTGTAAACAGGAGCAAGCAACAATACAGTACGTCCAACAAGCACTCATTTTCTAGGTTCGCTCATGACAAAGAGCTACAATTTTAGCAACAAGAGCAAGCGATGACATGACAAAGTGGATGCAGATTTTCAGAGTTTTATGCAAACTGAGTATGATGTGGTAAAGTGACAAATTCATGATCAAAAAAAGTGTAAAGTGACAAAAAATGATCAAGGCACAAATTAATGGACGAGGACCAAACATTTGGAGCGACATTAACCCAACGTTTTTCCCAACTAGCAACTTTGATTAGTTCCTGTTTACAGTTCCAAATATAGAAGAAAATCTTAAAATCTCATTCTTTTAAATGTTACCTCGTGTTGAATATATTTATAGAAATTACAAAAAGGATTAAAGCTCAGAAAGAAGTAGCAACAATTGCTACTGTATGCCTCCGGTTGGGTATACTGTATGTAGCTATTGCGATTAGCGCTCTTATGGAGCTTAGTATGTAGCATGTAAATCAATTAAAGAATTTTCACACTGATTAGTGAATTACTTTATATAATATAATATTATTGTAATTAGCTTTACATTTCCAATATAACTGTGTTTAGGTTAATCCTTTTTTCTCACCTCGGGCTGGAAGTTTTTGTAGTCTTCATGCATACTTTACACGGTGGATAGAAATGAGATTTTAAAATATTTTTAACATTTTTAACATAAACATAATCATCTCATAAGTAAAACTATAACAACTAATTAATATTTGTATTAACTAATATTAATATTAATTTCCAAACTGGGTTTAGTGGAGCCAACATAATTTTATGACTTTTTTTAGCAACCATTAGCATGCTAGCCCATAGGCAACATGTGCAGTTAGCGTGCTAACCAGTAAAGCAGTTAGGAAACTCTAAAGAAACAGAGCTTATAAATGGCTTGGGGAATTTCCTCTGAAACAATATGTTCCAAGTGGATAATTAATTGTTTTAATGCTTGTGCTTAAATGATGTGGTTAAGAATGTATGTAGAATTAGACACAAAATGCATGTTAAATGAATATGGCCCAAGCTTTCCTTTTCTAGTGTTTCCAGTGTTCTCATAGTTTTGCGCTGAGGAAGAAGAAGAAGAGGAGGAAGAAGTGTTTTAATGAGAGTAGGAGGATCCTGGGAGCTTTGGGCTAGCAGCTGTGATAGGTAATCCAGAGTGGCAGCGTGATACCCAGGATGATTATGTGTGTGTTCATATGTGTCAGGGACGCACAGGAGACATTAGCGCTACCAGCCCTGCTTCAGGCGTTTTGTTTATGAATGAGTTTTCCTGTTTTTAATTAATGTTGCACATTAATTAACATAATAGCTCACTGCTCCAGCTTTCAATCTATTTTTCAATCACAATTATGCCTTGCAAGTCAGACTCATCTAATCTGTATTTCAGAAAAGTTTAGAGTGGATCTACAGTATGTGTCTATTAACTAACATTCAAGGATTATACGACTTGTTAAAGGGTGCGAAAGTGTCAGGGATCAGCTGCCCCGCCTTCGTCTGCTCCTCCCGGTCACCACACCTGTTCCCCATTGTGTGATTGACTTGTTCTGTGTATATATGTGAGCCGCATTGCCGATGGCAGCATGGATTCATTAATCAGTTACGTTAGTTCCCCGTGTAGTGTGGATATGTTTGTTTTCCTTATGTATTAAACCCCTTTCATTTGAAGCTATCCTGCGAACAGGTCTGTCTCCAATCCTTCTGTATCCGGAGGACTGACAGAAAGATTGCAGCATAGTGTGCTTTATCTAAATGTGCAAATTCTGTGTGTTTGGTACATTGTCAGGACATAACAGTCAACAATTTGTAGAAATGTATGTAGAAACTGTCTTTAATAATCACCAGCACTATATACTGGATTGACACAAACTAGCACTGCTTAGTGCTTTTATCTGAAACTTCACTAGTAATACATCTTTTGTATTACTTTTTCCAATGTTCTTTTTTTTTTTGCTAGCTCTGTTTACCCTGACCTAGGTTATGTTTTTGACCCTGCCCTTGTCTTGCATTTTGGATTTGTTTCTTGGGTAATTTATTAAAATCAGCCTCTACTGCAATTGCAATCATTCACAGCCTCCTACTTTATTTCACACCGTGCATATTTAGCTAAGATATCTTCTTATCTTTTGTATTTGCAACTTGACCAAGGATCATGTTTTAAGTGTTGATTTTGTTTTTATATTAGTTATCTGTTTCAGTGTATTTATTTATTTAATATTTTTTCTTTCACCTTTAGCAACCACTATGCCTAAGTCATCTACTGGATACAGTAGATCTGGTGAGAAAGCACCCTGGATGTGATGCGTGCCCATTATCGAGCACTAAACTTACAAATCTGTGCATTCATTCATACCTAAAAGACAATTTTATGTAGCCCGCCAAAAATATGTTTTTAGAAGGTTGGAGCAAATTGAAGAACTCAAGCTTAGGATTGAACCTGAGACAGTGAATCTGTCTCGTTGCCATTCGTTGTGTATGTGTATGCATCATGCTTTGGATCCATTATGATCCTGACCAGGATGGAGCATATATTCTAGATGAATGAATGAAAGAGTAAATGAATTACCTTGATAGATGGAGTAAACATTGTACCGACTCAAGCACTATTTAGACATCAGGTTAATCTACTACGCATTAAAGCGATCATAGCTCTTTAAATTTCTCTGACAAATAAAAATAAAATGTCAGGCAAATTGATGGTCAAGCTGCCTGGAATCACATATACATCAATAACAAAATGGCATTTCTTCCCCAAAATGAAAAAATAACAGTGACCTATTAGTTAAGGGTAAGTAATGATATTTCAATGGTAGTCACTGCTACCTCAAGTCACCCTCTAACTCTGCCTTTGCCCAAGCTTAAGCATCCTGTTCATGTTAAAATAATAATGTGGGGGACTGATTCCTGCCTCGGCCCAGTATGTATGGAGTACACATGTTCACCCTGTGAATTGGGGGTATCCTTGGCATACACTGGTTTCCTCCATCTGTCCAAACACATGCATTGTAGGCTGATTGACATCTCTAAATTGTTCATAGTGTGTTAATAGGTGTGTGATTGTGCCCAGTGATGGGTTGGCATTCTGTTCAGGGATAGACTCCAGGCTTTCCATGACACTATTCATATTAAAATTAGATTTTTCTTGTTGTATACAGCATACACCTCCTATAAAACAAATGGATACACCTGTTAAGTCTATATCTACACATATAATGGAAATTAAAGCAAATCACATATACTATATACACACTGTAGATATTCTAACATTATATATACACTCACTGAACATTAGTGATATTAGTTACTACAGTATAAAGGGACACGTTGTCCTGTAAGATCTGTCTGACTCTACATGCAGAGCAGTTCAGGACTGTGAAACAGGCTGTGCAGCATCTCTGGCATGTTTTCATGCTGTGTAAATGGATTATTTGCTCAGTAAGAATGTCTCATTTGCAGGGTAAAAAATGGGATATCCTGTACCTAAAAATGTCTCACAGTTACTATTCAGTTTCACAGAAACAGCAATTTCCGAACATGGTATACATACGAAAGAGAGATGGACAAACACACACACACACACACACACACACACACACACACACACACACACACACACACACACACACACACACACACACACACACACACACAAATAGCCTTATTCTGTTTCCCTTCTGCACAAAAGGGAAATGTAACATGTAGTGGTACATGTTTACTCAAGCTGTTCTATTCTGTTCAAAAATTGCATAGCAGTCTATGGGAGAAAGACATCTCTCTCTCTCTCTCTCTCTCTCTCTCTCTCTCTCTCTCTCTCTCTCTCTCTCACTCACTCTCTCCGTTCTCTTTTATGTCTAAATATAACAGTAAACTGGATCTATTGTGAAGACTGCCGGTGGCACAAGAACTGGTTCCAATCAAAACATACACAAGGCAAAAACACATAAATTAAATGTTTCATCTCATTTTTTTTCAATCGTTATTTCTACAGAGTATGTTTTGTGCAAAAAAAAAAAACTAAACCGAGAGGCTAAATTGAACTCTTTGTAGTTTATGCTTTCACACATACGCTTAAACAGTGAAGGTAATTCAACCCAATCCCAATTCGATCCACTTTGCGCATTGTGCTGTGAGTTTGTATTTAGATTCCCATGAGCTTAGAGTCACCTGTTTCAAAGGCATGATATCTGCTAACACTCTTGCTTTGCTATTCATCCTAAACCCACGCTGAGGACAATCAATGCACCACATCATACTTAATAATCAGCTTGATTGATCTCCAGCCGAGTTCCTGACCTCCACATCCTGACTCACCCAGACCATGCTGCTTTCATCAGAATCTCCCACTGTTCTGTGTCTTCCTCTCTTTTCTGTTGCATACTTGCGTACTACTTCCATGAGTGTATGAAATTACACTACACTCATTCACACACTAAACATATGGTGTCTTCCATATTTGCACACAAATTATATAAAAATACTGCTGAAGATTTACAAATCCATGCATACTTCTATGCTTTCTAAATTCAATGCAAAAATTTCGAACTTTTTTTTAGGCACATCATACTACACTCACAGGCCATTTTAGGAGCATAGGAATGCCTCAGCACCTACAGGGTCACCACCAAGTTTATCCATAACACATGTCCTCTAGAAAACCTTCCACTTTCAGTGAGCTTGTGTCTACTGTAGCCTCAAATGCCTGCTATTTTAACCTCTCAAGGTGCGAGAACTTGCGTATTTTGAGATACAGTACTTTTGCTCACCACCGTTGTAAAGACAGAGCTTTCCTGTCAACTGGAGTCTTCTCTGATCTCCCATCAGCAAGGCAAATCCTCCAGCAGTAATCTTTTTGTTTCACACCATTCTGCCTAAAGTATTTCCACTGTTGTTTGTGAAAATCCTAGATCAAATGTTTTTAAAATATTTGAACCAGTTTATCTGGCACCAACAACCAATCACATTTTTCCAATAATGATGTTTGATGTAAATATTAACTGATGCTCATGACCTGTGTGATTTTATACAGGATTAGCTGATTGGATGCTTGAATTCAGGGGCATGGTGACTTAGTGGTTAACATATTTTACTTGAGCCTTTGAGCTTAATTCCTTGTGGAGTTTGCATGTTCTCCTTGTGCTTCAGGGGTGCAAAGACATGTGCTGTAGGCTGATTGACGTCTCAGAATTGTAAGTTGTGTGTCACTATGTGTGGGATACCCATCCCAGGGTAGGAATCAATGAAATTAAATTGGGAAATTGGGGCATAAAAGTCTTTTTTATCACCATGGCACACTGGAATATTTTTCTCTGAGGAGGTTGGGGACAGATAGCAGAAACAGTTATGATACAGCTTGTGAGTGCTGGGGCTTGAACCCCGCACTTCTGATCAACAACCCAGAGTCTTAAACATTTGAGCCACCACTGCCCCATAGTATCCTATACTTTGTGCCCCTTAGTGCCTTAGGCTGCAGGTTCCCCTGCACTCTGTGTAGGATAAGTGGACAAAGATGGATGGATAATTGAAAAAATGAACAGCTGTACAGCTGTGCATTAAGTGAGGTGACCCTGTCAGTCTATAGTTGTTGCCAGTTGTTGCATTTAAAAGCAGAAAAACCCACACATTTAAGACTATAAATATAATTTCCCCAGATTTGTTTCTCTGATATCAAAGTTAGAGAAACTTTTAGTCACAAGCACAAAGACATTTCAGTTACAAGCATATTGTGATGCTGAGGAGCTCTTGTGTGGAAATTCTTATTCAGCAGAGCCTCAGCGCTGTCTTTCCAGTCTCGAAGATGGCAATAATTCAGCTATCAATCTGTCCATATTTGTCACCTAATTTAGAGTGAATGGCCTATTACAAGTTTATGATTTAGGCTGCTTTATGCTGACACACACACGCACACACATGCAAAGACACATTTCAAGTGCTTTTATGTCTCTAAGGCCAATCATCAATTCCCAGAATGCAGGAACGAACAATATAAAAGAAATATGCTTGATATTTTTCATTTGCTCAAAACTCCTGTCAAGTGTGTGCACATCTATATACATGTGTGTGTGTGTGTGTGTGTGTGTGTGTGTGTGTGTGTGTGTGTGTGTGTGTGTGTGTGTGTGTGTGTGTGTGTGTGTGTGTGTGTGTGTGTGTGTGTGTGTGTGTTTTCCTGTCCTTGAGCAGTTGTTTTGAATGTGTAGTTGCAGGTAGCCTTGGGCTGAATCAAAGCAGCAGATGCTACAGTAGAGCTGCAGGGCTCCTCATCTGCTCTCTCTCTCTCTCTCTCTCGCTCTCTCTCTCTCTCTCTCTCTCTCTCTCTCTCTCTCTCTCTCTCTCTCTCTCTCTCTCTCTCTCTTCTAGAAAAAGAGAGAGACAAACTGTTACAAACTCCAATTAGCATTTGAAAGAAGCAAAACTATGATTCTAATGTCCTCTTTAGCCCAAATTGTTTGTTTATGCCACTTAAAAATCCTACTCATCCTTTAAGCCTGCAAAACACAGTACAACTTCAAAAGACAATTTTGGAAAAAAAAAAAAAAAAACAACTTCTTTACAGTAATACTGGTTTCAGTGGTCATAGTGAAGGGGTCAGTACAATACACAGATATGAAGAAGTAAGTTTAGGGCTGATTTCTGTCTAGTCCAGTCTGTAGAATCCTTTGTTTGCGACAGTTGCTTTGATTTCCATTTAACTCATTGTCACATCTTTAAGCAGTGAGAAGGTTAATATATAAATAGAAATACAGATACATGTCTAATGAACTTAAACAAAGTGCTGTATTTAATCTATCTTAATGCCTTAGGAGGAAATACTAAACAGACTGGTGGTGTAAGATAACACTAATATCTGTATCTGTATGTGTTTAGTGCTTTAAATATATTTAAACATGAACACTGGAATTGATCTTTCTTTCTTTCTTTCTTTCTTTCTTTCTTTCTTTCTTTCTTTCTTTCTTTCTTTCTTTCTTTCTTTCTTTCTTTCTTTCTTCAAAAAACAAAGGTATGCACAGGACTTTTTTTAAACCCCCATGACCCTGACCAGGCAATTACTAAGGATGCAGGAATGAGTACCGTAAAAGCATCACTGTAAATGTATTGCTGAGGTTAATGAACGTGGTCTTTCTTTGGCCTGCAGAATCATCATATCTAACCTCTTGCTTGCATGAAAAGTAAAAACCTCTTGTACAATGCACACCTATAGTCTCACCTGGATGTCAAGTGAAGCTTGAAAGCTTTCTGAACTTATTGTGCATTTCCTACACGTGTATGAGTCTGTTAATTTCTTTTGTTCATAGCATTTATTTGTTTCCGGTTACATCCTGAAAGCTTATTAATCCTGAAAAATTACACAACAGGAGAGATGAAACATACGTTTAGGATTTGATGTTGAACCATACCTGACTTAAACACTTAAAAAATATTCTCACAGATGCGGAAAATATATGTGTAAAAGATTACCTGCATCATTGTTACTATATCACTGATGTATTATTATATATTATATATAATAATAAATGTTGGTTACTTGTACATCAACAGCAGCTTTCCCTGACTGTTAATAATCAGGATATTCTCAGCTATAGCCTCGTCAGAAGCCTTTTTTAGTCTTTCTCTACCCATTTCCCTTATCCTGCCTCCCTGCAGCATCACTGTGCCTCAGAGTGTTATTGTATTTTCACTTTTTTGTGTTTTTTTTTTCGAGCATGTTTGTGTGTGAGTATGTGTATTCTTTGACCCCCTGCACCTTTTAACACAACAATATCCATTCACTCCAGTACATTTTGACGCGTTTTTCTGCACTGAATCACGCCCGAGAGTGAGATATATCTATGCTGCAGGGAATAAATCTGTGGCATTTTGACACTGACCGCAACACTTTGCAGCATTACAATACAATGTCACGCACTGTCAAGATCAGCCAATCATTCATGACGTCTCAGATATAAGAGGTTAGAGGTTATGAGAGATGTCAACAAGTCTGTCAGAGCTTGGGGCAAAACACATGGGTGTTTATGTGTGGGAGTTTGTGGCAGAGAGAGAGAGAGAGAGAGAGAGAGAGAGAGAGAGAGAGAGAGAGAGAGAGAGAGAGAGAGAGAGAGAGAGAGAGAGAGAGAGAGAGAGAGAGAGAGAGAGAGAGAGAGAGAGAGAGAGACTGAAGATTGAAAATCTTCCAAACAAGCAAGCTATGTCAGGCTGCGTGACATGCCGAGATCTCATATGCTTGGCATAGTGTATGTAAATGGTGAACCATTTTTGTGTGATTAAGACAGTGACAGCTCGGTGTTTGAAGTGAGTGTTGTTTCTCGATCAAAGAATAACCTCACATACTGAATAACAGATTATTGTCTAGTTGTCAGAGGAAGAAATAGTTGAAAGTGAGGAAGATACAGACAGAAAATAGGACATACAGCCTAAGATAAAGATAACAAGATAAAGAAACTCTTTGTGGTAAGAAGTAATTGGTTGAAGAGCAGTCAGTCGGTCATAGATTAGAGGAATAACAGGTCTGACAGACTGAAATCAGTCAAATACACATCAGTCTGTAGAAGATTTTTTTTTAAATGCTACAGTTTCCTGTAGTGATTTTGAGTTTGTAAATAGAAATGTAACACACATGGACGTTTTAGTTGGAAGAAATTTTTTTCCCCACTTTACAACTTTGACAAATCATACACTGATACCTGAATAAATACTTAATTAAATATGGACTAATGATGAGATAAAGCATAACTAATAACCAACTAATAAAGAACTAACCTTAATTAAATTATGACATGAGTCTGATGTCTGGATAAAGACCACCTTAAGTACGTTATTACATGTGTGCTTGTTAAAGTATTGATTGACACATAGAGATTAAACATTCCCATATATGTATCACAGAGCCTGGAGTCAATCCAAGGGGACATGGGATGCAAGATACATTCTGGACGGGATGCCAATCCATCACAGGGCATAAATAACACACACACACACATATACACGCACACAAGCACACACACACCGGAAAGTTTAGAAGGAGAGGAAACCAGAGTACCCAGAGGCAATTAATTAATCAAATAATTAATTAGTTTTATTTCCCAAAATTTGTCCGAGCTGTATTTGTATTCATAATGCAAATACTCAGCCATTACATCACTTTCTATATGAGTTTTTTTGTATTGACAAAGCCATTAGCACCCACACAGCATCACGTTTGCCTCCATTTTCTAACGCAATGACATTATTGATTGATGAGAAATTAGACAAGTGTTTGAATGAGCTTCACCAAACAATCAATCAGATGTCAAACTGGAAAACGTGCTGTTACAGTGAAGCAGAGTGTGTATGCACGTTCAGGGTATTTACCCAGCATTGCTCCAGATAACACACAACTCATTAGCCACAGCATTCACCAAGGGCCGTTCAGTGAAATGAGTGCTATTTTCATTTCCTCAGTCTTTAACTACATAATGAAGAGTCGTCTACACACAAGAATGCACACACACACAGGCGCGCACACACACACACACACACACACACACACACACACACACACACACACACACACACACACACACACACACACACACACTTTGCTACATTTGCAGTAACTAAAAGATATTTGATTGAAAGTAGATGGGCTGAAACTAGATGAAAGTGCTGATCGAATGTAGCTGGGTTGATATGCTTTGAAGTAGGGCACCATTAGAATGCTGTGAGATTTGCGTTATGATCCATGCTGAGCAAGGCCAAGGAGTTCTTCAGCTCCGGAGCTCTCCTTCAGCCTTCATGTGCCCAGCTATTTACATGTTGCTGAGTAAGGTTCAGTGCTGCATTTGTGCCAGGATGACTTCAAAAGGCTCATGGATTTACCGCCGGTCCAAAAATATAATCTCTAAATCCCGTTACTGTGGCCAGCTTTGGCTTTGAAGCTGCAGGCAATGCAATACAGCAGCCATCATTGGCTTTGTTATTAAGCCTCCTTAAACCAATGTGCAAATCTGTTGATTCTACCACGGGAACATAATAACAAATCAGCAAAGTCTTAAATGGACATTTTTAAAATTAAAGGCATTGTCTATTGGTAAATCCTTAAAAAAGGGGGGAAAAAAACTGTCCATTTGTCCAACAGTCCATGGTGTAGCCTAGGATATGCTCTGGATCCTAAAGCTGTTGCTAAAAACTGATGAATATTCATATAAAACTGGGAGTTTACCAAATTTACACAGAAAAACATCCTACTATAAATATCCATTTATGCCTCATTAAATGAATTATCATTTTATCCTCTTTATCCTGAGGTGGAGTATGAGAGCCTTGTTTACTCAGTTGTATGGCTCGTCAATTACATTTACATTTATTCATTTATTCGGATGCTTTTATTCAAAGCAAATTACAAATGAGAAAATACAGTACAAGCAAAGTGATATGATTATAGAAATGTGTATATATATATATATATATATATATATATATATATATATATATATATATATATATATATATATATATATCAAAAAGAGGACAATACAAGTAGTGACATGAGCAAGATTATTTATTTTTATTTATTATTTTGTTTATGGATGGACCTCGTCTTCTACGCAACTTTCCTTCTTCATTTCCCCACAAATCAAATTTCATCTGAATCACACGTCTGCAACGTAGCCCACTGCTTAAAGAGATCTGTGTGAATAGCTAGTGCAGGGAGGCTTGTGGGTGTTTGGCGAGGTATTTAGATCCACATCTCCCTTAGAGACTCTTGTCTTTCCATAATATGTGCCTTTCTCCTACTTCTGCATTGCTGTACTGCTATTTATCTCAATTAGAGATATTCTTTCAGTGGAGAGCTGATTATGCGTTAAGATTCATAACGTAACTTGCAATAAAGTTTGGAATTTAATTTGTTGGACATCATCCCAGCTGCATTATGTGGTTTCTGATCCCGATCGTACCGCCTCTGGTTTCGCTCTTTCAGGCTGATGATGATGTTGGCACAATATTCCATCTCGGTTGTTCTCTCCAGCTAAGTTCTTTGAATAGAACATTCACTGTTTGGCGTTGCGATTTAAAGAGAGTTGGATTAAAGCGATAGTCAATATCGTTTACATGGCTACTATTAACTGAATGTTATGAGTACTCATTAACTAAATCATCTGGTATCATCTGGCCCAACTAGTTTGCATTATTTTATATATGTGTGGCTTTGGATTCATGTTAGAAGTGACAGATTAATGAGAAGGATTAATGAGTCAGGCTTCAGTTTCTGGCAGGGCTTGACAGACATTTCGCACTTAGCTAACAAATGAGAATGCAAGCGGACAGTGAAAAGGAATGTTTATAGTGAAGCGCTAAACTCTGGAGGGTTTGTTCAATTTTCCATTTACAATGAACATCTTTTGATTGTGTCAGTCAATCTACACACTGTTTTGAATAATGATCTTAATAATAATCATTTGTTAAGGAATTCTAGAACTGAAAGTGTTCTAGACATAAAAAAAAATGTTTTTCATATAGCTGTAAGAGTTGTAATTGTAATAGAATCACTTTATTATTATTTTTTTTCCTGCTGCTATGAGAATCATCTTGTGCAGTGCAGATTCTTCAGCTTTCCTGCCAGATTCAGGCTTGCTATAGTATTGTTGGATTTCAGGAAACTAATCCATTAATAAAAGACCATGATAATGCACTGATTAGAGTGGGACAGACTTTATGTAATCACGAGCTATAGAATTTGCAGAGAGCATTCTCCCATACTGTCTTGTTCATTCATTCTGATTTGTTGAGCAGGTACCAGAATGATCATAGTGATTGGATTACTGTAGGTACTGTAAATACCCAGAGTGAGGTTTTGTATTTCGCTGAAGTATACTAATCTGGCCTGGGGTTCTGACCCATTTTTTTGCAAAATAAAAACTTTAAAATTAGTCTAAAATTGAAACACACTTATTGGCAGATGCTCCATGCTGCATATGATAACATTCCCACACTCTGTGTGTGAGTAAAGAACAGGAGGATACAGCTGCGTTGCCAGTCCCAAGTCTCCTAGTGATCCAAAAATGGGTCAGAACCCCAGGCCAGATGCGTGCAACTCAACCACGCTCATAAGCCTAATCCAATCATTACAATCTTTCCAGCACCTGACAAATCAATCAGAGTGTTTTTCTGGGTCAAAAACACCAACATATCACATGGCTCTCTAGCATCCGGTACATTCTTGCTCGCATTTTGACATGCGTGCTACCAATTTCTTTTAGAATAGATTAAAAAATAAAACTGAGCACCCCAAAAGAGTTTTGTGTATGAGCAAAAAAAAAAAAAAAAAAAAAAACCAGGGCAGATGAAAGTTTTACATAATGTACATTTTTAACACCAGTTTGAAAACAGACAAAAGAAATGGGAGGTGCAGAAATGTCTAACAAGAGACATTAGGCAGAGTCTCCAGTGATGCATTCCTAATTTTGTATATAGATGAGGCCCGATTTTTAAATGTGGCATTTACACATGTGGCATTTACACATTTCGATCCAAAAACAAACAAAAACTGCGTTTAGCATTCAGACAATGATAAACAGGCGCATAACAGACACAAAACACACATGGAGAGAGAGAGAGAGAGAGAGAGAGAGAGAGAGAGAGAGAGAGAGAGAGAGAGAGAGAGAGAGAGAGAGAGAGAGAGAGAGAGAGAGCATTACAATTACAAAATTGGAAAGCACAAATCTGGCCTTGCTTTTAGAACTGATGAAAAGTTGCTATCTTTGCCCATTTGTAATGGCTCTTCATGACAAGACAATGAGACAGAAAGGTTGTGACTAAGAACAAGTGAGAGGCAGGAAGCCTTCAGCATTCCAACTGAACACACTTTCCAGTGTACTGAATGCTGGAACATTTTCACAGCTGATTCATCACCAGCACACTGTGCCATCCTCAGCGTAGGCTGTGTCTAACACCACCTGTAGCTGAGGTGTCGTGTGGCTCACATAGCATCAGATTTGTCATTAGCCCTGAGAAATTTCTCCTGATATGCTTGGTTTTGTGTAAAATTTGTATCTGATCTGTATTCCACTTGTAAGAGTAAGTGTCACTGCAGCATACCACACACACACACACACACACACACACACACACACACACACACACACACACACACACACACACACACACACACACACACACACACACACACACACACACAGAGCGGACAGCAGCAGTGGACAGATCTTTAGCCGTGACAGCCAAGAAAAGCCATGTAACGGTTTCTGAATAACACTGAAATTGCTGGTCTCCATGGATTTTCACAGAGACTGATCGAAAAAAAACAGAAAAGCAAGCATAAGGTGAGTATCAGCTTTAGCATTAGGAGAATGGTGAGATTAGTTTGAGCTGACAGGAACGCAACTGTAGCTCGAATCACCACGCTTTGCAAACATCTTGAGCGGAAAAGC
This sequence comes from Tachysurus fulvidraco, assembly GCF_022655615.1. Classification (NCBI taxonomy): domain Eukaryota; kingdom Metazoa; phylum Chordata; class Actinopteri; order Siluriformes; family Bagridae; genus Tachysurus; species Tachysurus fulvidraco. The sequence continues at coordinate 27,647,017 of NC_062522.1, forward strand.
ATCTCAATATTGGGCCATAAACCTTGAGCCATAAACAGCACCACTTCAGATTCACCATCACTATTCCTGTGAGCCAACACCTCAATCAGCACTGGCCAGGTAAATACTAGAGGCTTTTCTTTAAAGGTGAGTCTTGTTTTTTTTCTGAGCTTCATTTGTCTAACTGATCAAATTATTGCATGAATGAGTAGCTCGAAGCACAAAGGCACAAAGCACCTTGATGCTGTGGTGTGTATTCTTTTGTGAATCTTGCCATCTGCCCCAACGTCTTCCTTTGCTGTTCAAAGGAGCTATTTTTACTTAATCTGTAACTATAAACAGTTTGTGACTAAGCAGCTATATATAGTTATATGTCATTTTAATGAAAGTACAATATGATGGAAACAGTCATCTCCATGCTTGATAAGGTTGTCCCTGACTCTGATTTCCTCTCTCTCAGTCCATAGATGTGTTATAAGCAGATAAGCATCTCTAAATTGCGTGTGAGAGAGTGTGTGTGATTGTGATCTGTGATAGGTTGAACCCTGCCTTGTGCCCCGAGTCCCTGGGATAGACCTCATGCTCTCTGTGACCCTGTGTTGGATAAACAATATAGAAAATGTATGGATGGATGGATGGATGGATGGATGGATGGATGGATGGATGGATGGAAACACACTTCACATTTAAACACCTAGAGCAAAGATGTAGACATGTCTTTGCTCAACAATTCAGCTCATATCTGAAATACAAAAACAATCTCACCCCTTCTTGGTTATTTTCATAGTCTTTGTCATGTATACTCATAAATCATAAATTTGGTGAACATGTAAGACTTATAAGGCTTTAAAAAAATCATACAGAAAATCCGATCTGAGGTTCTTAATATACGAAGCCTAATGGCAAAAGCTGCATTGAAGATAAGACACAGTAAAATCAGCAGATCTGCATTTAAAAGCCGAGCTGTGTATCAGCGTGTACCACTACTTTCCAAAAAACAGAGGATTCAGCCTGCAGCTGTTACTGTTGGATCCTGTCTGCTATCATTTTCAGCCAGTCTTGGGAATGAAGCATTATTCAAATGACATTATTTTTATATAGGAAACAATAGAAGTGATGTGGGAAACCAATACCTATAATTTGGTGTCTATTCTGCTATTTATGATGTTTAGGTTTTGCCACTTCAGGCTGTTTTTAATACAAGCTATGCAATGGGGACGCTTCTAAATAACAGAAACAGTAGTTGAAAGTGGTGTTAAATGCAAATTTATTGGGGATTTGAACATAAACCACTTCATCTCCTGTGACTCATCTCCTCTGCCTCAGAGTGCCACTCAAAGTACATTTTATCAATAGCACCATAAAAGATGTAATTCTGAAGTAACAAATAATCTAATTGAGAATTCAGAGGTATCAAGCACACGGTAATCTAGGTAAACATGGCAGTTAATCAGAGTACAAGCATCCGATTAAACCCAATGTCAGCAAAGAGCATCTGTTCCTGAGAATGTTGTGGAATATGGGGTCAAAAGCATATGATGTTTCAAAGAACACAGCTTACATTTAATCATCGTACAGGAGAAAATCAGATGCAACTTTTAGTCTTTCAAATTTCAATAATCTATTATAAGGTAAAAACTTTCCTTTTCGTCAAAAATACATCCATTTCAGTAACTGGATGTGGTGCCAACCATCACAGAGCACAATCACACACTCACGCACACACTTCGGACAATTTAATGATGCTAATCCGCCTAAAAGATTTTTCCTTGGACTAGAGGAGGGAAGTGGAGTACCTGGAGGAAACCCCTTAAGCACACTGGGAACAATGAGAACATGCATACTCTGTGCACATAGGGCAGTGGAAACTGGAAACGAACCCCCAGCCGGGGAAGGTTCCAATGCAAATCTTCTAACCACTAAGCCAATAATATTCTAGCCATTTCGAGAAACAGGAAAGGGGTGTATAAGCAAAGTGATTGTGTGAGTGTAGGTTTTCATTTCAATCAAGTAGGAGCTGCTTAATTGGTTGATTTTTGTTTTTCAAAATACTTTTGATTGGTCTGAATATAAACCTGCCCCCACGCTGTCCTGGTGATTGGACACCTCGGCTCAAAAAACTTTCTCCAAGGTTTCCTCAAGGTAGTCCTTCAGATGAACTTGATCCATCGCCTTCTATAAGTCTCTCCCTGAACACTAAGAACATTGCACAACATACTTAACACAGTTATCCTGAGACACATTCCAATCCCTAGACTAATGGACTAATAAACTGTCCAGATGGACCCAGCACAAGGACCTGGGTCTGGTCTGACTCCACTAGGAGTCGAAAAAGTACCCTTAGCTCTTCACACCTGGCCTAACTCATAGCTTAGAGCTTAGTATTACATAATCAATTGGATCGGGTGTGTCACAGTGGGGATAATCACACCGAAGGTAAGAACCCCTGGGTGGACAAATGATAACTCCACATGCTACCTCAACATTTAAGTGTAATCTCAAATGGACTGCCAGATTTGTATTTCTCCGTCATTCTTATTATACCATCAACGAGACCTCTTTATATGATGCATTGCTTAACCCTAATAGTTTCATATTTTAATCTTAATATCTAATATCATCAACGTCATCTTGAATAAAGCTGGCTATTTAGCTCATCTTCAAAGCCTCATGGAAATGAATGAATATGAATTCTCATGGACAAAACTTGAACTAAGGGTTTCTCTGCTTGCTTGGAAATTAAAAATATTATTTGTATTTGACTGACGATTTTCACGATGTGACGATGTGTTCATCTTTGAATGCAAAACACAGGCACAGGCAATCTTTGAGGTAGCATATTGTTTATAGAGGTCTATCAGATGAGGATGGGTTTTGAGCTATATGCTTCGTTTTGTCATTAATCCACAATGTAAAAATTGTTCTACTAATTAGCCAATGTGTGTAGTCCTGCAAGCAGTATGGACAAAAAGGAAGTGCATTATTATTATGTTTAAATATTCTGCTTGTCCTACCTACCCAGGCATCTGATTCGTCAATGAAATTAAATACCGTATCCTTGCAGTTTGGATGAAGTTCCATATAATGTTTTGAAAATATGAAGGCTTTACTTAATAAAGTATATTTACTCTTATTTGTTCAGCGTATCAAAGATAACATAGCCCAAGGATCTTTTGGAGAGAATCTGTTCACAAATCTGCTCTGAAATGAACACAGCACATGTCTCTCAGGTGAATACGTGAGCCAGGTTAGAGCTATAAACTGACGTGACGTGTGCTTGTCTGAGCATGTGATAGGTGATTAGTTAAATCTAGATGAGATGCACACCAGGACAGAGCCATCCATTACAGCCACAGCTTGGGAGAGCTTTGATTAATGTTTTACATGACTTTCACTAATTTATGCAGCTCCGCTGTGGAAAATCAAACACGCAAAATCGTTACGATGCCAAAAGACAGCGGCTGGTGTGAGAGCCGATCCATGTTTCGAGCTTCTGGTGACCTTCAGGGGGTTAGCTTGTTGCTTTTGTTTGTCTCCCAGCTTGATGTGTGGAGTCATTATTTGCAGAAGAGATTGGCACAAACACGCAAATACACAAACATACACACTTACATGCATTAATGCACACAATGATAAATGGGGACACAAACACTTCTAGAAATCTGAGCTGTTTTTAAAGTCCTATATCATATCACTTGGCTACTCTTATATCTGTCAGATTAATGGATGAAATTTCCTATCTAGAAACACACACACACATACACACAAATGCAAAACTTCCTGCTTTACCCTTTATTAAATGATATTAAGTTGTGCAAATGAGCCAGCATGCTATTTACTGACTCTAGAGTGGCCACCAAGCGTGTGGGGGGAAAAGATCAGTAATAAAGAGAGATTAGATGACTAGAAGACTGCAACAAATCTCTCTGTTTTATATCCACACATCCGAGCAACAGATGTAAGTGGTTTGAGATCCAGTCTTGGATCAGGCTTTGATATAATATTCATTAATTCATGCAGAGAAAAAAAAAGGCTAATATGAGATGAACGTGTCCCTAAACTCACTCTCACTCTGTTATATCCTTGAGCAAAGCATTTTAGCTCATGTTACTCCCAAAGTGCCACAATGCAAGTTATTATCTCTGCTCCTGTAATTAGATTGGTTAATCAAAACCACAAGGCTAACAGAAATATCAGAATATCTTGAATTGCCAGAAAAAAATCACATTTGGAAGAGGAAAGATTTGACATGTTTGTCAAGGTCTTCACATTCCGATCATGTTCAAACAAATCTAATCCTGACAGATGTCTTCGGGAGGATTTGTGAATAACAAGACAATGCAGAGACAATATGTCACACACATGGTTTCATGCAGTGCAGCTTGAATTGAACATCGCACCCCAAACAAGCTATGAATAACGAAACCTCGTATCGCTCGTATAGTCCCGATAGAGGACTATAGAGATAGAGACGTGATCCCAAAGAGATATACAGTAAATTGTAGTGTTTTTATTTCTGAAAGGAAGGAAGCATACACAAAAACACAAACACACGATCGTTATGTGCTTTGTCAAACTTTGTGTTGTGCTAGAAATATCTTAATGCATCATTCATTGATGTTACACTTCATTAAAATGGCTTTTGTGGGATTGAAAGCTTTTAAGTGGACGGTGATGTCACTTCCCTTCATCAACGTTCATTTATTTAATAAGAAGTGTGCTGATGTCCGGGTCATTCTCTCAGTTACTGGAAATGAACAAAGGAATCATATACAATAAAGATTTTGAAATGAAATTGGAGTCAAATTTTCAATACAACAGCCTCCAACCAAAAAAAAAAAATCTGTGACTGAAACAAACACCCACTAATAAAACACTCACTTAATCCACAAGCCGTAGGGGATACATGGTTAAAACAAAATACTTTTAATCTTTTCTAATGGAGGGTTTTCTCAGGACAGCTAAAGAAATTATTTCAATTCCAAAAGGCTGTGCAGAGAAACAGTCTGAGGTGCATTTTCATCTAAGCTGATTTGCTTAATGCAAGAATCATGTCTCCTGTCCATCTCCTGCATATTTCATCTGTTCTGTGGCCAAAATAACATTCTCTGTCAGGAGAGACAAACCGTAACCTAACAGAAAGATGAAGAGACAGAGACGGGCGATGAAGAGTTCAGTAGAGGAGAGCAAACCGTAGTATCATTGGGATTGTAATAAATCTTCTAAATTTCTCTCAGTCTGTCTATATATTTATGAACAAGCTGCATAACAAGAGCAAGATTACAATACAGAGAGGTTAGAATAGGATTTAGGCACAAATTGTTTCATAGTCACAGACTATATTAATACAAATAAAAATACTCTTAATACCCTTAAAAGCCTGGGGTGTCCCTAGCGTCATGAAGGATCATAGTCTTTCAAATATGTTCAATTCTTGAAAACTTCACAACTCAAAAATAATAAGAATTCCGAATCAACTTTACAGTTTATCGGTAAAAACAATATCTTATGTCATTTTGTGCAGATTATAAACTACATCTATGCAAAGATTTCGGTTGTTTTTTGTTTTTCCTTCAAATGTTAGTATTTTTGGTTCAAACATCGGTTACACTGTCAAAAGCAGTCCCATAGCTCTAGGGCAAGATCTTTTGACCAATCATACATGACAAAATTCAGGCCTGATATTCTGTCAACAGGTATTTTGCTTGTTTTAGACATCAGAGAGAAAAGCACCATATCTTTGAAATGGGTAAATTTTTCTGACAACATATCCAAAAAAAAAATAAATACAATTGTTATGAAATAACATTTGAATGACTGTCAACTGAGAGGGTTTTGATGTCAGTCAGCAAAATACTGTCAGTCAGCCAAAAGATCTCAGCCAAACTCTAAGACACAACAAGAACGTCACATCCAATCAGCAAGTACCATAACCTCTCGCCACAGCCAACTGGAGGACGCCATACTCACCACACTGAAGTCCTGTACGGAGCAGTTCTGTCCACTAAAGTTGCAGCTCTTCAACATTTCATCAAGCTGGTGGCCAGTGCGCTGGAAGATGTCCAGCATGTCAGGAGGCGGATAGTGCAGCTCACCTGGACGGTGCCCGCCGCGGCTTTTTGGCGGCAGCCCGGTCAGGTTGGCCAGGTGGTAGATGTCGGCATCGGTGAGCGCAGAGAAGCGGAAGCGGTTGACGTTGCACAGCGTGATGGCAGGAAAGGTGAGCTCACGCCTGCTCTCCTCACTCAGTGCGGCCACATGTGGGTGTTCCAGGTAGGTACCTGTGCTCCGGGAAGCTTGGTACAGGAAGAGCATGAGTGACGCCAGTAGGGCCAGGGCCCACACTGTCCGCCTCATGCTTGCCCGGCCTGATCCTGACGACCCCAACACCTGAGCCAGGCCATGCAGAGATGAGGACCTGGCAAAAGCAGCTAGGTCAGCCATGCCTGCTCCTTTGTCTATCGGGCTGCCACCACCTCCTTTCGGTGGGGCCGCTTTGGCCTCATCTCCCTCAGCAAACTTGATTTTGCACACGAAATCGATGGGCATGTGGGCCGCCACGGCTGTTACACTTCCAGTGATCCTTGGTCTCTCTTATCAACCTTACTATTCAGGTGTTCCACTTGCTACTTGTTTTCACTTCCTGCTACTTTTCAGTTTTTGCACACTTTTTCTTGTCTATTTTTTCCAACTGTCTGTCCACGTTTCTTTACACAATTCCAGTCTCTTTTAACACTTTCTCCTTTTCTGTGCTTTCTTTTCCTCCATCCTTCGTGTTTATTCTGCTTTCCCTTCACAAGTCTTAAGTAAAGCTGTGTTGCTTCCAACTCCAGGACAGGAGATGTGCAAAACTCCTCCAGTGGTGAAGCAAAGCGGGGCAGTGAGAGCGAGGAGAAAGGAAAGACGAGAGGCTCAGTGCTGTAAGCTCCAGAGTGCGAGTGAGTCGCTGCTTTGCTTGTCAACTCAGCTCCACATCTCTCTCTCTCGCTTTCTCTCTCTCTCTCTCTCTCTCTCTCTCTCTCTCTCTCTCTCTCTCTCTCTCTTCGACTCCTCGCTGCCTCTGACGTAGCCGCTGCCCAAAGTCCTCTCACACACATTTTCACTGAGAGAGAGAGAGAGAGAGAGAGAGAGAGAGAGAGAGAGAGAAACGCACAGAGTTGAGAGAGAGAGACAATGTGGTGACAACTCACACCATTCACTCTAAGCTTAGCAGACCAGTGCAAAGTGAAGAACTCCTCAGAAAAAGACCTGATACAGAGGAGAGGAAGGACAGGAAAAAGGTGCAGAGATGAAAACAAGAAAGTAGAAAAAAAGAAAAGACATTTAATATCATATGATATGAGACGTCTGTGATTATTTCTCCCTCAGTAGAGAAGACCTCATACACATCCACTGAGGTTTGTGTTTCCCAAGCAGTGACAGGTTATTACATCCACTTAAAGAGATTTTTCAATCATTTGTCACACATACACATCCCCCTCTCCCTCTCCCTCTCTCATTGGGCCAGTGCTCTCTGAGTGTTGGTAAAACATGCATGTTTCTCATGTGTTTGCATAAATAACTGTGTAAGTGCATGCATGCACTTGAACCTGCTCGTGTATATGCGCCTGTGCTCTAAAAGCATTTGTGTATATAACTGCAGTGTGTGTGTGTGTGTGTGTGTGTGTGTGTGTGTGTGTGTGTGTGTGTGTGTGTGTGTGTGTGTGTGTGTGTGAGAGAGAGAGAGAGAGAGAGAGAGAGAGAGAGAGAGAGAGACTATTAACTCAAAGAAAATGTACTGTGCTGCGTGTGTGTATCTGTTTGTGTGTCTGTGTGTGTGCCTGCCTGATTATGACTATTAACACAAAGACAATTAAACTATTGTGAGTGATGCTCTGTGTGGGTGGGTGTGTGTGTGTGTGTGTGTGTGTGTGTGTGTGTGTGTGTGTGTGTGTGTGTGTGTGTGTGTGTGTGTGTGTGTGTGTGTGTGTGTGTGTGTGTGTGTGCGTTTGCCTGACATGACTATTAACACAAAGACAACTGAACTGCTGTGAGTGATGGCAGTATGTGTGTAACCGTGTGCACCTGTATGCGCGTGTGTGTGTGTGTGTGTGTGTGTGTGTGTGTGTGTGTGTGTGTGTGTGTGTGTGTGTGTGTGTGTGTGTGTGTGTGTGTGTGTGTGTGTGTGTGCCTGCCTATGACTATTCACACAAAGATAATTTATGACAATTTAAAATTTTTGACAATATAAATACACTTATGTGTGTGTGTGTGTGTTTGTGTGTGTGTGTGTGTGTGTGTGTGTGTGTGTGTGTGTGTGTGTGTGTGTGTGTGTGTGTGTGTGTGAGAGAGAGAGAGAGAGAGAGAGAGTGAGAGAGAGAGAGAGAGAGAGAGAGAGAGAGAGAGAGAGAGAGAGTGAATGAGAGACTCAGAGAGAGACTAATGGTGTACGTAATGAAGACTGAGAGAAGTGTAACGAGCAAGGGGCGACTGCTGATGATCAATCTCCCTCTCAGGCGGAGACTGACAGTCTATTGATCAGACAGACAGGTGAACGAGTGATTATGGAGGAGTGTGACCCTCAAGCTTTGTCTGTATAAACACACACACACACATAAACACACTAACACACACATATACTGTATGCCTTTCATAGCAATAATCAGAAGCTGAAATTGTTTACTGTCAGTTGAATACACTCATCATAAGCATATTCAGGCCTGCTAACACATGCATAAGGACTCAAACGAGTTTAAAATAAATTCAATTATATTTTATTAATTTATTATTTTAAAGAAAACCTTCTGGTGAATGAATAAAAATCCAGCCTAGTGAAACATCATTAACAGAAAACTGACTGGAAAATAATATAATGCATAAGTTGTTGTTGTTGTTGTTTCAAAAAGAACAAAATAAGAAAAAGTAAATCTTATTGCCAGGTGAGAGAGCGAGAGTGAGAGCGAGCGAGAGCGAGCGAGAGAGAGAGAGAGAGAGAGAGAGAGAGAGAGAGAGAGAGAGAGAGAGAGAGAGAGAGAGAGAGAGAGAGAGAGAGAGACTTGTCAAATCATGCTATTTCGTCACTGTCTGAAAATAACACGTTGAGTTACAAGAAAATCACAGCAGGTTCTAAGTGCCTTTAGGTGACTCAGTTTTAACATTAGACAAAACCCCTTTGGGAAACAAAGTGAGCACTTGAGGCATAAGTGAATCTGTTCTTCAGCACAAGACCACTTTCTGACCACTTTTCTGACAATACCTTGATCCTTTATTTTCTCCTTTTTTTAAAACAACTTTCCCTACACTTTTTTTCTTTTACGCTTTTTCACCTCTTTGGCCATCGGGCTGCTCGAAAAGGTTTGAGCGTGTTCTCAGTCACATTCCTGACAGACCAAAGACACTTTTAATATTTATAAAGACATCCACGAAGCGCAGTCTGTCTTCTGACTTTACTGCAGGGTGTGTAGCGTCGTGTACCATGGTGAAGTAGAGCGCGTTAGCATGCAACAAAAGGCCTGCCATGCAAAGGGAATCTTTGAGTCTCACTGACATTCTCATGAATTATTAAACTCCCCTCAGGTAATGACACTGCCAGACATACACACACACACACACACACACACACACACACACACGCACACACACACACACACACATGCACCCCAAGCTTGAGAAAGATTTGATATGAAACTAAGTGCTGTGTGACTTCTCTTCTTCCACTGAGTCGCCCCAATGCCGTTTCCCTCATGGCTTTGGACTGACAGGCTAATTGGGCTGCTCTATACCAAGAGTTTTGAGGCCTCAGACGCCATGTTGAGCTGTAGCTATACAACCACAATTATGAGTCCAAAATGGCTCCTTATTGAATATCTCATAAGTGCTACACTTGTGTAACTTGGTGTAGTGCTACATTATATGGGGTGGCACTATATAATATGTGTCAATAAACACTTTACACCTGATAACCTGCTCATTACTGTAATCATCCAATCAGGCAGCAGCGTTTGAGCAAACCAGCCTGATCACACTACTGTCATTTCCATCCACAGTCATGATGTTTCTTAAAGATTTTTTCCTATTTTCATGTTTGATGTGAAATTGAACTGAAGCTTTTGACCTTTATATAGTTTATAAGCACTAAATACTGTGAGTACTATACAGGTTGCACTACATAGTACACAAAAGACATTATGCAGTGCACATACAGTATATGGAGTAGGAGTAGCTTACATAGGATTGAATATATTTTCATTTAAAATTTTTTCATTTCTAAATATGCCCACTATAAACTACACTATCCAGAACACACACATACTCACACACTCCCACACACACACACACACACACACACACTCACTCACTCACACCATTGCATGCTTTCTGATTAGGATTCTGCTTCTCGATTCGGATTATTTGCATTGTTTATATTAAAGTGACCGACCTGCTCTTGCATCCTACTTAGTGCATTCTAGAGACAACGATTATTAACTGATACTTTTCAAATACCAGCAGTTACATCAATCCACTTTCACCTTCATAGTATGAAAGAAAAAGAAAGAAAAAGACAGAAAAAATCCCATTTACATGATGTTGAATGGCTCATTCTGATTGGTTGGTAAGTGTTGATTCATTTTCTTTAACTGCAGCTCTAATTGTGGTTCGACCTCCAAGGGAAATCACATGTTTGTTCTAATAAGTTATATTGTTTCTATAGTAACAATAGACACAGGCACTTTTGTGATTGGTTACTTAGCATTTTTTTTATACAGACCTTCCACATCATTAAGTGTAACTGTAAATAAAACGTATGACGTGTCGTTCATTCATAAATCTAAACAGAAAAATATTCCTTAGGACTTTTCAATAACAGGATGCCTTGTTGTGTATGAATGATCTTCAAACAGAGTATGTAGCTCCTGTCAAGGAAGTGCTATTGCTTTCAAATGGGTTGTTTTTTTGCAGACTGCAGGATTGTGACGCTGAAGGTTTTGTTATCTAACTCAGTTTATGAAGTCAGTATGCATTTGAAAACAGTTGTGACTGTTTTTGGTGGCCTGCAGTGATTTTTATGATGCTTTCGGATCATAGCCCTTACTACAGTGAGTTGTTCTCAAAACTCTTTCATCATTTGACACGCAAAGATGAGGGCGAAATGGAGAGTTAGACGAGCTGCCGAGTGAGGGGACAGTAGGTGATGAAAACAGAGCGCATAGTCATGTCTCCTTCTTTGAAGACACCGATCATTGTGGGAATGAATCTCTCTCTAACACACAAACAAACACACACACACACACACACACACACACACACACACACACACACACACACACACACACACACAATGAGTCAGACACAAGTGCCTCAGTTTGGAAATGATTTTTTTTCTCTTGGTCTAAATAAAAGGTGAAAGCAGTATGAAGCTGAAAGTACACTGCTATTAGCAAAAGATTGTATGCAGTTTGGCTTTTGCTTAGCTTCTGTGACCCATGCTGCTGGTGGCAAATCGAACAGAGAGGCTGTGCTACATTACTACAGTCAAAAATATACCACGAGGACAGTGTGAAAATAAAATGCTCTAATTGGATATGAGACATGGAAACTGGGTAATTGGATTTGAGAAAAAAATAAATTAAAAAAAAAAGTTGCCACAGCTCAGGACAACAGTGTTATAAAACAGTATATAATAAGAATTTGTTAACAAAAAACTAAGGAGGCAATTTTGTGTTCCATCCTTCTCTATTCCTCTGTTCTCTAATGAATCCTGAGTTACATAGACAGGTTTTTTGACAAAGTGTTTCCTACAAAAGACAAACTCGTAACATAGACTTTAACTTAATTAAGCATTAGTATTAGGCTTTATTTATGTCCAGAAATGTACTGGTGTCCCTGTTGTAGGAGGCTTTCTAAGGACATAGTAAGACTTGTGACAGTAAAATGCTGTGAACAAACCCAATTTATAAAGTTATGCTTGCTTATACATTGCCTCCCAATTAACCGAACAGCAAGAGGGAAAAAAAGCTAATCATGACAAATCAACAAGTGTTCTTTCTTAACAAATAGCTTTGACACATCAGACTGCCTGGTGGAAGCAGTCCATCTGTCTCCAGCAGGATCAAACGCCAGTCAATCCGCTTTTATGCCTAAGCTAGGTGCATGAGGTTTATTAGTCCTGCGCCTCTCCGAAATAGAGGTGTTTCATATTTATGCAAATGGTTTCTGTTTATCGGCCCGCCTCAGGCACCCAGGTCTTTAATGAGATGGTGAATGCCATTGTTGATGCTTGCAATGAGGGAAAAAATAATAAAAAGCGAGGGGTGTGGGGTAGGGGAAAATATATGAATACATTAACTCAGAAATCAACAATCACCATGCGGCCCAATTTAGCTGCAGGCATGCTGTTCGTCTTTCATACCAAAGAGTGAAAACTCTGTCTGAAGTATGATAGTGTGTTTGATGCTTAAATTGAGACATTTTTTTAGTGCTATCCCTGTTCTTCGCTGCCAAATCAATCGAATTTCGTAGCTTTGTAGTAGCACTAACAACAATTTGTAATATCTGTGAATTGCAATTAACAAGCTTTTGTCCTTCAGTCTTTGTTTAATGATAAAATTGGTATAAACATTCGAATCGGTTTTATTTTACCACCATATCTTCTTTAGCTTACAAACAGCATGCAGTTTAACAACACATATTGCCAAGACACTCTATATAACCCATATTCAAACTGTATTCAATGTGTCAGTAGGGCATCTTGCTGAGATACACTCAAAAAGAAAATTAGTGGCATTACTTATCCTTAGTACTGAACCCAATAGAGTCAATACAAGTCAATCCAAGCTCCAGAAATACCAAGATTAATATATACTGTATATTTTGATAGTTTGATTGATTCCTGCCTACATGGAGACTGTATGTTCCTCGTTTTGGAGGTTTCCTCCAGGTACTCCAGTTTTCTCTCCAATCAAAAGCTGTGTTGTAGGCTTATTAGCATCTCTAAATTGATTGCGCTGTGTGCTGGGTTGGCACCCTGTTCCCATCCAAGCTCTGTGCCCCGAGTCTCCTGGGAGAGACTCCAGGTGCTCTGTTTTCCTGTGTAAGGTGATTCATGCAATTGATTCATGTTGGTGCAAAATGGGCTGGTTTGAATATTTCAGAATTTCTACTCACAACAGTCTCTTTACAGTCTCTGGGGTTTACATAGAACATTTAGGGGAGCAGCTGCTCTGCAGGAGGAAATGACTTGATGATGAGAGAAGTCAGAGGAGAATGGTCAGGCTTGTTAAAGTTGACATGAAGGCTATGTTTAGCATGTTTGTGTAATGTTGGTTCAAAGGCTCTGTGTTGGGATTTAAGCCCCAGCACTGCAAGCTGCCACTGTTGGGCTCTTGAACAAGGCCCTTAACCCTTGCAAGGATGGCCCTGTGCTTCCTAACAAGCTGGCATTTGTACAGAAAATCCTTTCACTGTGCTGTCATGTATATGCAAAAAATAAAAGCTAAGACTTCTACTAAGTAAACTGGCTAGTTTCAGTGAGTCTCTAATCAATGTAGCCTCAACTTCCTGTTCTTGGCTGACAGGATAGAAAATTGTTCTTCCGTTGCAGCCTGTCTGGCCCTGCCTTAAGGTTTAATGTGCTGAGTGTTCTAAGGTTCTTTCCTGATTAACACAGTTGTAGAAAGTGCCTTCTTGCCTTCTTGTCAGCTTTCACCAGTCTCCCCTGGCATTCTTCTCAGGCATTTCTCCTCAACAAGGCATGTCTTTCTGCAGAACTGCTGCTCACTGGATGTTTTTGGTTTTTGTACCACTCTGTGGACCAACTGTTTCTCAGACCTCTGAATTTGGATGTTTTAATGCATTACACTTCTTCAACATGATAAAAAATAGCTGTTGGCTGATCATTGCATGAATACTGATTATACTTTGTCCAGTGGATGTGTGATATAACAAAAAAAATGAACTGATGAGAATGTAATAACATATGAATTTGGTTCAGCATTATTTTGGCCAGTCTGAGCGCAATACAGTATGTGACTTGGCTGAGATATCAATTGGAGTAAAGTAAAATCGAGGTGGCTTTTCTTTTCTCCTCTCTGTCTTTGTAGATTTGTTTTCCACCATGTGGGATCCATATTCCACTCTATGGGAGAACATTTCCACCACTGGGTGCTGTTCATCTCAATTCATCAAACGGATGGGTGCAGGGTAATGGCGGAGAGATGAGAATCATGACATATTCCTTAGGGTCCTTAGCTAGATAGTGAAGAATTTTTGTTTCACATTAGGTAGGTGGTCATGTTTCTTTCCATCAGCTCAGCTGTGAGCGGTAGAGCCAGAAAGATGTTTTACTATAGACTGAGCGGAGGATGAAATTGTTCTGCCATTATAGCTGTCAGGAGAGTTGTCTTGAAATACACTGTGCTGACCTAAGTTGCACAGCTACCAGGAGAGAGCTGCAGAATGTTGTGATTGTGAAAATATTTGCGTATTCAACTATTTGTAAAAGTCCTGAGGAGGCACTGTCCTATATTCGAGTATATTACATAATAACTTTCCCGCTTTTACTGCATGGAAAGGCATCACCACATCTATGTATAGTGCTACCACATCTACTTCAACCAAGATTTTCCTATATTAATAATTGTTTTATTCTCTGGATTTGTTTTTTTGATATGGGATTTAGACTGTTGCCTTGGAATGCTGTTTGTTAGGGGAAAAAAGACATTCATCATTTGTAACATTAGTAGTTTGTACATTTATGCAAAATCTTAAGCCTCTGATTCCTTCCATAATTACTCTATAACATGACAGTATGTACAAACATGGAATAGACTTTTTTTTAAATGTACGTCTCCCCTTTAGAAGCAACAAAATAAATTGTTAATCCTTTCTATGATTAAAATATAAAGAAAAACACATTCTGCTCTTATTCTGCCAGTACTGCACTGTGTCTTTAGAGGAGAAGAGATGCCACGCACCACAGGAATGAGACATAAACAAGGTCTATCGCAGGATTTTTTTTTTTTTTTAACAGTCTGGTCCCAGACCCAATGATCCAATTTTGCATAGTATAATTCTTAAAATGGTTCCAAGCACAGTAAGATCAGGATTTTGTGAAAGCAGAGCCTTAGAAAATGATTGGACTTGGCTTGGACCCGGTGGACCAAGCATCCCATGTGGATCAGAAGCCGTTAGGTTCAGTTGGCAAATTTGGGAGGAAGTGCAAGACGAAAACATGCAAGATAGCAGTAGCAACAAAGAAGAAATAAAGGGTTGCAAAAATGTATAAAAATGCACTCTCTGGCTAACACATAATGTAATGTTATTCAAAATATCACATTTTTTGGAAAGCAAAAGGATTAAATGTAACTGGTTCCAGTAATAGTATAACTGGCACTAGCTTCTTGAAATGTTCTAGAAATGGTCTGAACTGATGAGATACTGTAGCAGCACTGAGAATTTTCTTGTAAAACCTGATGTGTTTGGAGCCCACTTGATTTATTACCTCGTTCTCACATTCTGTTCTTGCTAACCAGGATCACACATGCACATAAATATTGAAAATCATGTTAACAATGTTGTGTGTAAATAATAATTCATTCACACCTAATAAAAAGTCTTAGCAAACTTCATGTCAAATGTAAGAATCGTACTCTGTCCTGTATAAGATCCCTTGTTTTGCTCAGTGTCATGAATAAGACGATTTTATTGCGCATATTCAATGTCCTACACGCCTTAATCAAGTCTAGGACAAGCAACATTATTAGGCTTTTAAACTGTAATTTGTAAACTGTTAATGTACTTCAAAATGCTACAGACCTGCTGTACCACACGACTATAAGCACAGTAAAGACAGGATTAATGAGAGCTGTAGAACATGGGTGATAACTTGCTTTGCTCAATTGTAGGTACTGTATGTGGTGACACTTCATAGTACAAGGTGATCAATGGCTCTCTTTCAAGACGCATTATGCCAGTGTCAGAGTAAACAAGCACCTCAGGCCTGAAGAGAAAGACATGGTTTAGAACAACAGAAATAAATGAGATGCTGTAGGCTGTTCCACTTACATTCACATGGGTGCCATAAAGAAGGGTACGGTAAGGGCAAATCCTAAACGAAGACTGGGTTTCGATACTATACAACACCAAGACCAATGGACCTTGGGTTTTAAAGCAGAGCTCTATGTAAAGGTTCAGTGGTAGCTATGCTAATATGATGCTTATATTTTAATACATATGTGGATGGTGTAAGGAAAACAAAATCAGATTAAATAAATATCAGAAAACACCATAATCAATAAATATATATGTTATACAATGGTAAAAGCAAGTCTTGATAATTAATACAGCATTCAGATGGGAGATTAAAATAAAAAAAAATCCTTGTCTCCTAGCTGAAAATTTCTGCTCTGAGATTTACAGTACATTTTACCTGAAATGTAATTGTGAGCACTACTCAGAAGGACAGCTTCAACTTCATCTTGATGCCTTTCATCATCACCAGCTGTTCACCAGCTTGTCCTCAGGTTAGTGCCATGACAAGTACTTACGGAGTTTTGGCTCCAGTTTCTTGGAGTGAAAACACAGTCCATTCAGAACATGATCCGTTCAGACTCCATGTCCCCGACTTAACATAAGGAAAACGTCGCATTTGTATTCAGCATGGATAAAATAGTTATGTATGCCACTTTCACCCTCTTCCATTTTTGAAAGGTAAATGTGAAAGTGTAAATAATGTGGTAGCATTTTGTATGGATGTGAGAATACTTTTACATATGGCTGATAAAAATGAATAAGAACCTAAACAGCATATGAAAATACAGTCATTATTCATTCTCAATTGCACATGCAGGGGTCAGAGTAGGTAACACCAATGCGAGTCCTTGAAACACAAATCCTTCCTCTCCATGTAAAACTGTGTGGACCATGTAAGCTGCTCTGGAACATAAATATGATTTCACGGTGATTAATCAGATTCTTGTTAGTGCGTTAAATGAACACTCATTGAGCCCGAGATTCTTGATCAGCCCATGATTGCCTCTGTTTATTATCCCTCTGCAGGGAACATACACTCTTTATGACTGGACCCAGATCAGTGAATTCTTTCAACGCTACAGAATGTTTCTTTGGCTTCAGGCTCCAGATGAACCTGCCATCCTCCACAGTAATGAGTTTGACACTGGGTTCAGACACATAAATAGGACCTTAGAGGCAATGTTTGCGCAGCTTAGTACTTGTCCACTTCAATACCTTGACTCTGGCTGCAGAGGCAAGCACACAACCGTTTATTCTAAATCCTAAACCACGCAGTATGAAATAAATAATGCTAGGGTTATAGCAACAGGATTTGCCTGGCAATACTAACACTATGAAAACACTCGCTTCTATTCATAGCTCTATAAAACTCGATATCTACTATCGCCGTGTCATTTTTCAAAATGGAAAGTTGGTGTGATCTATCTCGGTTGTTGCTATCTTTCATAAGAAGAATGGTATGATGGAGCGTGTAGAGGTGGGAGTGAGAAATGGAAGGATAGGAGGAAGATGTGAGATGCTCAACCATGGGTTTTTTTTGTTTGTTTGTTTTTTTTTTGTGTGTGTGTGTGTGTGTGTTCTATCTTGCTTTAAATTGTCAGCACAGGTTTTACAGTCCTCCCAACCTGCTTTGCACCATTGTGTGACATTTGAAAATGGTACCATTTTGTCAGCAATATTGAGAGCATTAGAGGTTTTGTGTGAATATGAACAGCACAGCACTTTAGTTGGTTAAATAGCCTAGAAAAAGATTTTACCCTTGTATGCATTGACAAAGGCAGAATTTAAGAGAAATCTTTACATTGCCAAGACCTAAGTAGACAGGAAAAGGCAGATATTTTCTATGGATGTCTAATTATGTCTTATCTGCCTTACTAGTTTCATGCTCTGTGCTCCTATTGGGAGATGTGTCTGCGTGTTGCCTCATTGACTAATAGAGACCCGCACTCTGCACTGAGCCCTGCCCTGACTGCTAAACAGACACAGCGAACAGGGCCAGTATCGATTTCCTGTCACAGCGACACCCAAATGTTGCCATGTTATCGGTGCCGTGACTGATGGACACCCTCAGGGGCCCAGCAGGGCCAATGATTTCACACACCTGCATGCACATTGACATACACACCTGCTGCTTGGGTCATACTGCATTATTATTATGACTTGTGTTCTACTTCAGTAGTGAAAAGGCTTTTTTATTGAATTGGGGCTAGAGGAAAAGCTATTTGAAGCCTCTACAAGGACCAACATATGATAATATGACATTTCACTCCTGCCCTGTCAACGGAATCATTTCTGGCATTTGCGATGAAATGTTAGGCAAACATATCCCTAGACAAACCTATCCATATTAATAAAGCTGGATTCAATTAATTAATCTGCTTGTATTACTTCTCCTCTGGGCTAATTGATCTTTACCTGAAAATGATAATTTGATGACACATGATTCGAGTCAATTAAAAGGTCATTAAAGTGCCTTTTTTAATCAGTCATAATCACCCTCCTAAATACAGCCTCAGGGTAATGACAATCTGCTGCAAATTGATTTAGTGATCTCGGAAATTAGCTATTGTTTTTAGAAGACAGTCTGAAGACGTGATGATTGGCCATTATTACCAAAGGCAATCGCAGGGTTAACTTGCACACAGGATATATAATATTTATAGTGTGTAGAACTCATCTTACATTTTATAAAGTGTATTTATAAACTCATTGTTGTGATAGGATTTATAGTTGTTACTGCCGTTGCTGTACTAAAGACTGGACTGAATGTTAACCATATTGAGGCCTAATAATTAATCATATTGAGGCCTAATAATTAATCATGAATAGCAGCTAATATACTATAAATAAATAAGTAAATACATAAATATGATCACTTCAACACACTTGCTTGTGACTCGACCTCCAGCTCACATCACAATAAAGGCCTGATTGAGTTAGAGAGAATTACAGGGCAGTTTCAGATGGCCTCCAGGTGTCCAAACGACTAACACAGACTCCAAGAAATTAGGTTTGTGTGCTTGAACACTGTCGCTTAAACCCAAACTCCAGATTGTCCCTGCAGGCTATTGCCTGGTCCTGTTTTGCCACCTACACCTTACTAAACGTTAAAATAAGTAATGATGGGGAGGAAATAGGATTTACACTCATAATCTAATCGCTTGTATTTATAACCTGCAGCAAACACTAAGTGCTCAGTGTCCTGGATTTTTTTTTCTTTTGAAGAAATTTACGAAATGCATGTGGTTTGTTCATGCTAAGCCCTAAGCACTAGCTAAGAAGGCTATCTTATTTCCATTACTTTCTACTCACATGTGTGAAATTACAAAATACCTTCCAGTAACCTCTATCTCACGCTGGCACAAAAACACAATCATTACACAGTAAGCAGTGAATAGCACAACAAAAAGGGTATTTAATTGGTGATTGTGATTGCAGGGTGATAGAGGCTAAACACTAGCAGCTAATTATATGGCAGGATGGAAGATCCTGCCGTGAAGTGCTGATCAACAGGAGAAGTTAACAAGGAGACATGGTGCCCCTGTTCCATGACTGATAAACACAATGCCCAGATCAGAGGCAGATGCAGTTCATTAAAAGTTTCTTTGTGTTCTATTAATAAATATTAATAGAATGTATTGAGTATCCATAGTATGTGAAGACTTTGGTTGTGGAAGCCTTTTTAAAAAAAGCTTTTTCTTAAAGTTACTATATAGTTCTTGAAGTAAGACACTGATCACATAATTTATCTGTTACATTATGCACTTCAGGATGTGAACATTACTGGCTTGGGAATACTATCGATCAACTGGTTTTAGATAATGCCATGTCAGCAGTATTTTAAGCAAACAGAGCAAACTACATGGTGTTATGTTTAGAAATCAGGTGATACCAGAAACAAGTCCTTGTGGTTTGTCTAAGGTTTCTTAAGCAATATATTGTTTGACGATTACATTGGTTTATAAACGATCTGATATGCAGTGGGTACAGAAGGACTTATATAGTAACATACCCCACATATAGGTATGGCAAGTTTGTCTTATTCTAATACCATTGCCAAATTCTATATTAAAACCGTATGGTCCACCTTCTCTTGGTTAAATTTAGGAGGTATTGAATGATGCAGTGCTCTCCATGGTTTAAATATTGAAATTCAAGCTAACACACATAGTACAGCAAGCTACAAGTAGGAGTGCCTACCCACAGCCATGCTGAATCCTACGAAGTGAGTTTTAGAAACTGCAATGGTGGATAAAAGGAGTTCTGCAGGATAAAGCACGCATCACTTTACACAGAAGCAGCATACAGGGTTCGGGTCAAGACAAAGTCTGAGTAAAGTTCCAAAGTATGATTCACCAGAAATGCTGGAGAATTCTGTCACTGGGTTTGTGAATATATAGTCAATGGAGGGCACACAAAGGTCCAGCCCGTAGAGGTGCATGAGCTAAGCCAATTGGCCATATTGACTGAGGAGCCACTTCTAGACAAATAAGCAATAGAAATTGTACTTGTGCCTGTGTGTGTTTTTGTTTTTGTTAATAAAGGATGGGAACAAATCAGCCCCATAGATTAGATGTACATAAATATCTGTTTAAAGCCATACTATATGATGCACATACTGTACCAGATATGGTGTAGGCAGAGTACAAAAATGATCCGCTTGTATCCATCCATCTGAACGATGTACATTTCCATATTCTTTGGAACATGGACACTTTCTCCACTTCCACATAAGCAGAGAAGCATTCCTAATTCCGAGTTCTTCCCTGTGTATTAACTGTACTATCCATGGTGTTCATGAAGTGCATACTATAGTCACCCTAAAGTCCCAGCCATGTGTGTACTTCTCTGTCTTAATAATTTCTTGTTATATAGGTACTTTAGGCAGCAAGCAACAAGCAGACAAAGCTCCTGATTTCACATCTGGAAGCGCTGGAACTAAAAGTCAATTCATGTGGAGAGCCATTTTTATCCTGTATAAACAGTGCAGTTCACTGGCTTGGAACTGGAAATGGGCAGATGTACACCTCCCGTCTCTGAATGCTACCTACCTAACAGGCTGTTGTAATCAGAGAGCGGATGTGCTGTCTCTCAACAAGCGTCTGTCCAGAGATTCACAAAAAGGTGATTCAGCTCATTTTAACACTTATTGCAGGCAGGAAGTGAATACCTTTTTACAAAAAAGACAAATTAACAATGTGGTTCGAAGACAGGACATAGACAGAGGCTTTGAGCCCGGATATGTTTGCAGATGACAAACTAAACCTAATGAGTGTAGGATATTTTTCTTTGCTGTCACTGTTATGCATATGGGACTGCAGCACATGCAAGAGACTAGTTTGTATCATGTTTACGGTGACCATGGTTCAACATCTTAATGATGTTAGTAACAATAGCAGAGGTTTTACAGAGACTTCTAGTGGCACACTAGACCAATCAAGTCAAAATTTAAACTCATTCAAAGGTAAGGAATCTCTGGTAATGTCCCCCATACAAATTAATTGTCCTTGAGTGAAATCTGGACATGGCACTAGGCTGCAATAAACCAATACAAAACATGGATATAAAGTGGTTTTCACCTAAGACAGCATTTTTGCTAGTTGTCTCTTAAGGTCTGTAAGTCTGAATTGCAGTCACTGAGAAATGTTGTATGGTTGACTGGCAATCAAACCTATCAGTCTATCTGCACATGCAGATGAGATCAGGACCAAGTTGTTTGTGTGCATTGAGGAGAACCACAAAAGGGCTCTTCTGTCTGGGTAAAAAAACGATTGTTCAGGTATACTTGCATACAGACCAATAGTTCTAATTCAGGTGGGTTTTATTGTTATTCCTTCATATAGCATCTACTGTATCTACTGGAATGAAATATCGTTGGTGAAGAATCATGGTGCATCCCATTGGCACAGTACAGAGGACTACATACAAGTGCAAAACAGTATGGACAATAAAAACAATGGACAATAAAAACACAGGACAGTGCACACTGAAATTACAGAACAAAAGAACAGTGCTTTGTTCAAAAACTGTTGCAGCAGTTGTCTGTATGCTATTGTGTAGTGTAGCAGCAATAAATGTAGCAGCTATAAGAGGCTCCTTTTTCCATTATATGACATTTGACAGAAGCTATGTTTACCTCCTTGGTGGCACAAAGAGGTGTGTTACTGGCAGACATTTGTGAAGAGGTGACATGGTGTCAAAGCCAAACCTACTGCGAGTCTTGAAGACACCAAAACACCTACACCTCCCACTCACCTGATTATTGAAGGTGTCTGATTCCTTCTGCCCTTCATTTTTTTTTTTGTTTTTTTAACTTTGATTCTCTTTCATTACTTCATTTGCATGATCACTTGACCCATGCCTTGTCTTCTGATTGGGATTTAGTCACATTAAGTCACATTAAGCTTTCATATGTTTCAAGACACACAAAGTTCAAAAGTTCTTAAAAAGTATTGGTTCTTTGATTGATTTTCATCCTCAGGAATGTTCATTATTACCAGATTGGGTGATTCTCATTAGCAGTAGAAAGCTGTATCAGTACTTGAGTGACTCTTATCATCAGCCAGGATGAGCATCGTATCTGAGTGTCTATCATCCTCAAGAGGTAGCAATACTGATGCATTGAGTAGTCACAATTCCTTATATAAAAAAAAGTATCAGTCTGGATTGTAAGAGCTGTCTGGCAAGTACATCAGGACATTTTATCAGCCTTCATAATGACAAGCTGTGACAGGTTCAAAGACTAGCTCTAGAAGAAAATCACCTACACTGTCTAGAATGAAAGGAAGTAAAATAGAAGGTTATGTATTTATTTGTGGTTGTATAGTTAAATAGACCATTTGAGTTACTCTGACTAGAAATGAATGAATAGAAATGGAAGGAAGGAAGGAAGGAAGGAAGGAAGGAAGGAATGAAGGAAGGAAGGAAGGAAGGAAGGAAGGAAGAAAAGAAAGAAAGAGAGAAAGAAAGAAAGAAAGAAAGAAAGAATTTTATTTTAAATGTCAAAGTCCACTGGCAACCAATTTAAAATGTGTGTGTGTGTGTGTGTGTGTGTGTGTGTGTGTGTGTGTGTGTGTGTGTGTGTGTGTGTGTGTGTGTGTGTGTGTGTGTGTGTGTGTTACAAAATGACAACAATGTGCATCTTGTGCTTATTATAATTCATTATAGTCATGAATTAATGATTTTTAAATTCTAGTACATTAAGAATTCTAGAACATTATTTTATTATGGATATTTGGTATTTTTATTAGGTATATAATTAATGCCTCTTTGTTCTCCTGAGCTTCAAAGATGTATAAAGCAGACACCGCACACCCAGCGGACGATAGTGAGGGTGAGATGGCATTTAGTGATAAGAATGATGATGAGCAACCCTACATGGAGAAAGTGAGAGTGAGGATTAAGATGGTAGCAAGAATGTTAGATGGAGATAGAGTGATACAAAAAACAAATCTACAAGGAGAAAGTGATTATGATCATGATGATGATGACCGTGAGGACGATGATGTGGATTAGGATGATGACGATGATGATGGTTTTGTTGATGATGATGATGATGATGATGGTGATGATGATGATGACGATGATGACGACGGCGACGACGACGGCGATGACGACGGCGATGACGACGACGATGATGACGATGACGACGATGACGGCGATGACGACGATGATGGCGACGATGATGACGACGATGACGATGACGATGGTGATGGTTTTATTGTTTATGATGATATTGGTGATGATAGTATGATAGTATCACAGATTAAGCCACAGAGTAATAGCTAAAGTGTCCCTGGTAAAAGACTGAATAATACTGATGTCTAGAACATCTAGAACTTTGAAGAACTTGTATGTTATAACAGAATGCTAAAGGTGAGAATTGTAGCAGCTGAATAAGTGTGATGTAAGCTGAGAAAGTGCCTTCCTGCTTTTTCTATGCAAGAAGAAGAAAACACAGAAATACCATTTTCAATACCAAATCCAATCTTAGACGCCTATGCACAATGTCTTGCTAATGCTAACTAAAAGTTACTGTACATTTTCTGTATAAACACCTAGAAAATGGGTTACTGCATAAAATTTATATTTGACTCTTTTTGTGTAACATGAAGAGACCTTGAGGACTGAGACTAGTACGAAGCAGACGGTGGAATTAATCATTTTTCATGAAACACAAAATGGATATTGCAAATCAACATTTTTTAGGTCACCTGTTGCCAACGGCGCATGTTCAATAAAAGTTTAAAATCATTCGAAAGAAGTTTTCAGTCAGGAGCAAAGGGTTTATACATGCTGTGAAATCAGAAAGTGTAGGTATCAAATAACAACACGTTTCGTCATGACCACACGCCACACATAGCAGAAAACCTTTTTCTTACTTTTCTTTGCACAAAACGTTTCTGGTGATTTCATCAGCGGCCTGCTTTATTTGCCGATAATCATCAATTCCAGTTTAAAGGAGAAGAAAGGCAAGTGTGATAATGGGGAATGAAGCAGATTGGATAAGCAGAGCATGTTGAAAGTGTGACAGAGGAAAGAAAGTTATATAGAAACATAATCAGGAGATGACGCTCTGTCTCTTCACGCCACCGCAGGCCTCAGGCCGGGCTGCAGCCAGACAGGATGGCCCAGTAATCACTTAAAGAAAAGTGTCATGACTTTTATATGTTTCAGATGAAACTTGCTTTGTTCCTGATATAAGAACATATAAAGAAAGGTAATGCTAGTTTTTTCATGATTTTTTTCATTTTCACGGTTTTTCTATTTTTCACAATTTATTGTCAAGAGGGTTTTACTAGACAATGTTATTAGACGCTACTAGACTATGGAGACATCATGCTTGGATTAGACGCTATTAGACGCTACTAGACTAAGGAGACATCGACATTTTAGCTTGTCAGTGCATCTGCCCATCCAAGATTACCGTATGTTAGCGTGATATCTCAAGAAAGAACGGTTGAACCTTTGTAGGAGTTCTATGTAAATTTCACCAGCAAATGAACTGATTACATTTTGGAGTTGATTAAACAGTGATCACAGGAAAGACAAAAGTCTGAAAAAGACTAAAATTGTTGGGTTTTGTGACATTCCAAATTTTCACATGATTCATTTTTCATTTATTTTGGACGAATGGATTTTTGTCACAGTTCATTTATTTTCCGATGTTTTTCTCACATAATTAATTTTTTACATTTTTTTTTATCTCGATTCATTTATGAGCATGTGCTTCACTTGTACGAATATTTTAATATGTTAAATTTAGTTTCATTTTAGGTTCACTTTTTTTTTTTACATAATTCTTTTATTTTCATGGGTAATTTTTCCCATAATAGTCCATTTACTATCGCATGAATTCTCACATAATCACAAATTCACATAATCAACTCTTTTTCATGTCTTCTTATATTATTCACATGATTGTCGCATTTAATATTCTCTTGTGCAATGACAACAACCGGATAACTGAAATGATCAGAAGCTGGCACTGGCTACTGTATGTGATCATTTCCCTGCCTATAACCTCTTTCCTATTTTATTACTCATATTCTGTACATCAGTATGCTTCTCTCTGCATCCTAAAGAAACGAAAGATAAGAAAATGGGATTTATAGAAATGGCTTATGATGTTATTTCACTATATATGAAGTATAATACATGAGGTACAGGCTACTTATGTAGCTTTTTTGGGGGGGGTCTGGAAGTGTACAAACAGGAATAGTATTTAAAATGTTTATTAGAACTGATTTTAGAGAGTCTGTCTCTGCTTCCAAATTTCTGTTTCTACTTTGCTGGAGAGAGATGTGTTTAAAAAGCTTGAATGATTCTGTTTTAAATGCAAAGACGTGGCTGTTAGTAATGATTTGCAATAATAGCTATTTTTTTTTATCCAGGCTGGAGAAAGCATAGTCTACGGAGAAGGCAGAAATAAGTGGAGCTATTTTGATAAAGTGTAAATAAAATCTTCACTGTGTTTTTGCCTCCCTTAAAATGCAGTATGCTATTTACACATTTTTAGATCATTTATATGACTCTGTTATACCAGATGGTTAAAAAACCTGCTCCTGAATGCTTGCAACAAGAAAAAAAAAAAGAGGTCTAACACTATGCCATATGCTTTACTTTAAGCTCAAAAAAAATTGAAGTGAAGTATGAAGACTACACCTGCAGTATGAAATATGTAACTCGTTATTGTCTTTCTAAAAGAAAATCTATTGAATTCACCTTGAATTGACAGAGCATCTGTTTGAAATTGTTTGAAAGGTAATATTAAGCACTGGGGTTCAGTTCTATCTATTTTCCTTCTTTCCCTTCTGATGGAAAGAATTTCTGTTAATCAGACATGTTATCTTCACACCATCTGAATTCACAGCACTCACAACAGACTTATTGTGGGACAATTCACCGCCTTGTTCTTGGTTCCTGTGGGGTTTTATCTGACGCCATAAAGAGTCTCATGACAGAAAGTATTTGAGGAAACTCAAATTATTCTACGTGAAGCTTAGACTTCAAGTCTTGGCACACAATCTTTCTTTGTTATCCTTTTTAAAAACTCCTTTCAGCTGGCTCTGTATTAAAGAACAATTTGTTACTAACTGTGAAATTAGTAGCCATCTTTGGGTGGAGTATTTATTCTCCATGAATCTATCAAGAATATATTTACACGCAGGTCTGTATAAAAGTATTTGTTGAGGGTTAGATGTGTGGCAGCCTGGGGAAACCCATCAGCTGTTGCTATGGCAGCACTCTTAGAAACGGCCAATGAAGAAATGACAAAATTGAGTTTTTCCTGTCAACAGCTTTATGAAAATGTCTCTCAGGTTTGTGACTGTGGGCAAGGTTTAAAAATGTTTAAATGATGCAATAAAAAGAAATCAACAACAACAACATATTTAGCCAATGGAACAGAACTGACAGAATGAATTAGCAGTTATTAGTAGCTATTGGTGTTTGTGTGAACGGCCGTTCGAGGCAACGAGGACGTCTGTGTTTATTCAAATTCAAATTTTTGTTGTCTCAAATATAATCATACACAGTATGACATGCGGTGAAATGATTATTACAGATGTCTAGGATAGAAAAGTCTAGTCAAATACAAATGATCAACTAAGATACAACATAACTGAATGATATAATACAGTAATTAAAGGAAATAATGTGGAGCTAGCTGGACAATACAAAAAACTGTACAAGGAAAAATAAATAGGCCGAATATAGAAAAATATGATGTGAATAGAATACTAGGACTGATATGGTGATATGAATGATACGAATATAATATCGTATAAAGTGCATGCAGTTTTAAGTGAGCTGTGCAAAATGTTTCAAATCCAAAAATACCCCAGTTGATTACACACAGACTGCAATGGATGACACTAACAATTACAGTGATAGCTCACAAATAATTATTTAAAATTTTGTCAGTTAGAAATGTAGAGGTGCGGTGGAATACGATAAAATACACGATAAGATAAGATAGTTACAGCATCAAAGGGATAAAGAAAATAAATAAAAAGATAAAGAAAGGAAAAAGAAGATAAAGAAAAATCATATCAAGGCATGGTGACTTAAAATTATAAGAAAAATGTTATAAAAAAGACTTAACATGAAAATACACAAAATCTATAAATATACAATAATAATATGAATTATTATTCATTATTATTAAATGATAATTTTCAATCTTTTATAAAGATATGCAAAAATATACATATAAAAATCGAGAAACTATCAAGATTATGTCGTTACATTATTGCACAATCCCCATATGATATTCTAGAATCTAGACATTCTGTAGATATCAGTCTTATTTGTATATAGTGAAAAATGGTCATATGAAGTTTTTTTGTTTTGGTTTGTTTTGATTTTTAACCAATCTGCTGCACACATTCACTGTCAATGAGAGAATAGTGAGCAATTTTATACTCTCAAATGTTCATGGCTGCTTGGTTAAGAAACCAGCAGACACACACACCCTTTCCTTCGCCTGTGTACGTACGTTCCATCAAACCAGAAAATGGAAGAATTTCATGGCTGGCTAGCTGATCTTTACAAAGAATTACAAAGGGGTGTTGTGAGCGAGACACTAAAAAAACATTCCTGCACTGATTTCTCGGACATGGAATGATTCTCATTGAGGACAGCATATTTATTGCATTCTTATGAATGCAATTTTAATGTGTTATGTGCATAAATTTGTAGATACTGTTTAATATTTCATACAGCACAAGGCCGGGTCTCAGTGAGTGCTGAAAGATGTCACTAATGGATGAATCGGCAAGGTTTTTAGGCATTTGGTGAGATGGATCTTAAAGTGAAACAATCTAACGCTATCACAGTGTCCTCACTTCTGAAGACACCTTATCATAGGCTTTCAGACAGCACAAAACTCTCCACGTATCTGCCTTTTGAAGTGCTGTGAATATGTTAAATACACATTATTATTCTGTCTAAGGACAGACCAACAGAATCTTAGACCTACTGCGAATGCGACCATTCAAGCCATTACGAGGGCTAGTGAGTGGGCAACGTCTGCACTTAACGCTTCCTTTTAAATCTCTCAGTGCGTTCGCTTATGCAACGCTGATCACGGGGTCTTTTGTTCCTGCCTTTTACCACAAATCTTTTCGAGAGTTATTAATTAGGGAGTTTCATTTGTACTTAACATTTACCTCCGTACTTAAATGTTGGAACGGGTTCCACTAATGGTAATGTTTAGGTGAAATGGTGGCTGAAAGTGATGCACTATTAAATGTAACAGGGTACTGCTCAAACAGCCACTAACCTATCAGCACTCTGGCTGAGTATGGCAATGGGGTGCCAAAGTGCCACAGCATGGCTCATTAGATTGAATTACACTTTCATTTTAGCTAATTAAAGCCCCCTTGACTCATCAGGATGGCACAAAAATAGCTTTAGGTTAACACATTTAAGTATTCAACTTACAAAGCAAATCAAGGCTGTGACCCAAATCAAAACGGCACCCCGGGGACAGGACCAGGGGTGTGATGTTCTCATTAATTATAGCAGCATGTTATGCTGATTTCTGGAACTGGTAAAACACACCCTGACAACGAGGTCGTCTCAGACAAAGGGTTTAACTAATGTGCCTCTGGATGTAAAATGGGCCCTCAGATAAGACAAAGTGTCTCAGTAACTTGGCATGCCGATTAATCAGGACAACTAAATACTTTTGTAAAAGAAAGCTAATGTTCTTCAACTCTTCTATATGCAACGATTCTTCATTTTATTCAAGATGGTATCAGGCTAAAATTGGATCAATTGTGTTAAATTACTCAGATGCTGCATTAACTCAGTGAAACACAGGTCAAAATAAACATTACACAGGGTTAATAACCCTGGGGGAGTTTTTAAATATATTAATCATGTCATGAAAATCATGTAGTATAATATTAGCATACAGTTTCAACTCTGAAAGTTCAAGAGCATTGATATCACCATATTGGTTGAAACCATACATTGAGTTCAAATGCAGTTATCAATCATTATGTACAATCGCCAGAGCCTCTTTAATAGGACCCATATGAAAGCAGCTCAATGGATAAAATCTTGCAGATAAAGTTGAAGAGCTTCAGTTAATATTCACATTAAACATCAGAATGGGGAGAAATTTTGATCTTTGTTAATCTGACAGTGGATTTGGTGTTGGTGATAGTGGAGAGAATGGTTTGTACATTTTCATGTCAATTTCAATTCTTATTGATGAGATGTATCAGACAAGACCAGAAGGTTATGGTAGCACTAATAAGAACCATGCTGAGCAGAAAGGCATAACACACAATACTTCAAACCTTCAGGTAGACTGGTTACAACAGCAGGTTCCACTACTGACAGCCAAGAACAGGGGTATGAAGCTACAGCGGGAACAGGTTCATAGGAACTGAATTCCAGTGTAGGTGTTCAAATTTTGTAGTAGGAGCAGTGAAAAAGTGTTAGAGGTTAAGGGCCTTGCTCATGGGCCCAGCAGTGGCAGCTTGGTGGACCTGGGTTTTGAACTTACAGTATAACCTTCCAATCAGTGGTCCAACACCTTTACCACTAAACTACCACATCCATAAAAAATGGCATACTCTGTCAGATTAAGTTGAACCAAACTCAAACCAGGGACTCCAGAAATGCCTAGTCATAACTTTAAAGTATTAAAATATGGTTCAAAAATTATGACCAAAAACATACTTCCAAAATAGTCCCAAATTTGACCCAAAGGTGGCACTAGACTGTTGTTCTAAATTTGGTTAGAATGTTCCATAGACCTTTCACAATCAGCTTGCCAAATTATTTTTTACAGATTTTTTTGCCAGATGGTTCTATGGGTTGGCATAGACAAACTTCAAGAAGAAGAAGAAGAAGAAGAAGAAGAAGAAGAAGAAGAAGAAGAAGAAGAAGAAGAAGAAGAAGAAGAAAAGGTAGAATAACAATAAGATGCCTACGCAGCTTCTGTGCTTGGCCCCGATTAATAAAATAAATCTGTCATCATGTGCTGCAAATCAAGTTGAATGCCAGGGAAGCAAATTAGGATATTGCTAAAAAAAAAATTCAGAACTAAACAGATCTTGATTATATATTGGAAAAACAACAGTGTCTGTTTTCCTCTGAGAAATCAATAAAATTACAAAACATCAAAACTGAGCTTTAGATCAATGTCATGCATACTCAGATGGGTATACAGCAGTCTTCTTACATAAGTATGCTCTATTGCACTCTGCACTGTTCTCACATGCAAACTGCATCAATAGTGTCCCAGTGCATCTCAGAGGGGGCAGCTGGGAGATATGAAACGGCAGTTGTATTAATTTGGTGGAGGTATGCATTGCTTTGACCCAATTACTTCAGGCGTCGGAGCTGCACCACGGCCATCAGTGTTGCCATGGACACAGAGCAGGGATTCATGGGAAATGTTTCCTAAACGTGACAAAGTCCTTCGTTTATGCATTATGATTTTTCCATTGGTAATTCAAGCAACCCATGGCGTCCTTCTTATTTTTCTGGTCCTTGTAACAATTTTAAACAGACAGTAAAGGTCTCAAGTAAAACCTTTGTGTAAAAATAAAGTTTTCTTATTTTTAATTTCTTGTTTTTTTATTTTTTTTTTATTTTGGCGATTTTTTTTTTTTTTACGATATAAGAATGGTGAAAGCCAGTTTAAGATTAAGTTAAATACTTCTTTAATTTACTCCTAGTTTACTCTAAAATTTAGGTTAAATCTAAATTTTGAGATATGTACAGTATGAAAGCTATTGTGAATAAGTGAATTCTGAATAAGCCTGTTTGGATGCAATGTTTGCTACAATGCAAGAATATTAAATCCGATTTCACACAATATTCTTAAGACTTCTCATTAGCATGAAAGACTTATATTGAATTTCACACAATTAAAGTTTTTAAACAGTACAAAACACATCCTGAAGACAAAGATGTTAGAGCGGAGAGCAAAGGCTTAGTCTGCCAAAATTAGTAAGCCTCTTTTAGATGCTAATATCTGTTTTTTTAATTATTCTCAGTTTTTTGTTTTATTATGCCATGTAACTTGATTCTGTTGCAAAGTCTTATCATGCATTATTGTCACTATATGGTCAAGCCTGGTTTTCCCAACACCTAGGAGAATGTTCCCCCATCCACAATCACGCCACCCCATGTGTGCGGAGAGCTGAGGAGGCTTTGTCCCAGCAAAGCAGTTGGTCCAGGTGGAGTATCACTACGACCATTAAAGGCCTGCATGCTGGAGCTGAGAGACCCTCTATAGCGCATCTTTAACCTGAACCTCCTCAAACAGGAGGGAGAAGGTCCCTCAACTGTGGAAAATATCCTGCATCATTCCTGTTCCGAAGAAACCACACCATGTTCACCCTGACTTCACACATCATGAAGACCATGGAGCGAGTGCTGCTACAGCACATGAGGCCACAGGTCCATCTTGCCCTTGACCCTCTGCACTTTGCATACCAGGTAAAGGTTTTAGTGGAGGACACCATTATCTATATGCTATACCGATCCCTTTCTCGCCTGTGGTATCAAAGTCAAGTACAAGTACCTAGGAGTGTATTTGGATGAGAAATTAGACCGGACTGCCAACATGAACGCTTTGTGTAGGAGAGGACACGTACTTCCTTAGAAGGCTGGCATCCTTCAACATCTGCAAAAATTTGCTGCAGATGTTCTACCAGACTGTTATAGCAAGTGCCCTCTTCTATGCCGCGCTGTGCTGGGGAGGCAGTATCAAAAAGAAGGCTGCCTCACATCTGGACAAACTGGTGAAGAAAGCAGGCAGTGTTGTGGACACAGAGCTGGACAGCCTGACATCTGTGGCAGAGTGATGCCTTCTGAACAGGCTCCTGTCAGTCATGGACAATCCTGTGCCTCCACTGCACATCATCATCTCCAACCAGAGGAGCAGCTTCAGTGACAGGCTGCTGTCACTGCCCTGCTCCACAACCAGACTAAGTAGGTCGTTCCTTCCCCATGCTATGCAGCTCTTTAATTCCACTCAGGGAGTAACAAGTCAATGCTGACATTTCTTACTGTTCTGATCATATTCAACATATTGTACACAACGCACTTAAACACAAAGATTTGCAAGGACTTTTTAGATTTAAATTAAAATCAATTACTTTTGGATTTTATTTGAATTTACTGTATGCCTTATTTGTGGATGCTGCTGCAATTTGTGAAATTCCCATGGTGATCTATCTATCTATCTATCTATCTATCTATCTATCTATCTATCTATCTATCTATCTATCTATCTATCTATTTACCTACTGTATAAGAGTAGTTCTGCAATTTTTAATCTAGATCCCATTCTAATAAAGTAAAGTATAAATTTTACAATAAATTTTACCCAAAAACACGGAAAGTGAAAAAGCTTCTTCACCCAGTGACTCTTTAGAATATAGAGCTGCTTACTGGACAGTTTCTCTTATAAGTCTGTAGTAGTTAGAGCATTGTGTTTAATTCAGTTTAACTCAGTACCACTTTTCAGTGAACATTGTCACAAAGCAGCTTTACAAAAACACTATAAGCTTCAGATTTAAATGATAAGCAACTAAGATGACATGAGGAAGTAACCAGAGGAACCAAGACACAAAATGGTAGCCATCCTTATTGGCTTAGTGGCACCAGATAATGAGATTACTCACTCACTCACTCATTTTCTACCGCTTATCCGAACTACCTCGGGTCACGGGGAGCCTGTGCCTTTCTCAGGCGTCATCGGCATTAAGGCAGGATACACCCTGGACGGAGTGCCAACCCATCGCAGGACACACACACACTCTCATTCATTCACACACACACACACATTACATACAATTTTCCAGATATGCCAATCAACCTACCATGCATGTCTTTGGACCGGGGGAGGAAATCGGAGTAC
Organism: Tachysurus fulvidraco; assembly: GCF_022655615.1. Lineage (NCBI taxonomy): Eukaryota > Metazoa > Chordata > Actinopteri > Siluriformes > Bagridae > Tachysurus > Tachysurus fulvidraco. The sequence continues at coordinate 27,680,396 of NC_062522.1, forward strand.
CCGGAGGAAACCCCCGAGGCATGGGGGTTTCACTTTACAGTCAAACGTTGCAACTGTGTAAATCAGAGCTTATTTGCTAATGAGGTGAATAAACATCAGGAATTTTTATTATTTAAAATGAAGCTCTGTTCTACCAAACTGAAGTTATTAACTGATCAGAGATGAGAGCAAACTGCTCTTAACAACTGCAGAACTAAGGCCATCTTTGTGGTTTCTATGTGTCACCATCTTCAGTAATTATAACAATCTTTTTTAAAGATCGTTGATGGTAAATAAAGGAAATTACATCCTTGTTCTGGGCATTTTAGATATGGTGGAGCAATTGCCTGCAGCAAATCTTCTGGTGTTTTCTGTCAAATATTCTCCTATCTTTTGAGTGCCATCTCCTTATCACAACAAGGCTATAAAATTAATCTCTTAGGTTGTGATTGTTCTTAGCAAGATGAATGAAATCCTTTTCATTCAAAGCCATTTTCCTTTTTTAGAAGGTCTTTTCCTTTTTCAGATATTCATCTCTCTCTCTGCTCCTCCTTACCCCTTTGATCCCACACACATCACCTATGGGTTTTTCATTATAGTACTGTAGGTCGGATAGTCACTTTCACTCCAGTGTGAATTCTTCTACACATCTCTCAAATTAGGCAGTACCCTGTCAGCTTCGAAGCTCTGGCAAGGCTTCTGTCTGTTCCCTCTCTCAATTAACATGTTTTTATTAGCCTACAGTGAGTAAAACTCACATCACTGTTTAGAAACTTGGCCTGGACAAATGACATTTGTCCAAGAAACTACAGGATGCAGAATTGTTAAAGGTCTAGCCCTATCATCAGGAAAACTGGAAAGTGTATCTTAATAATGTGTCTTTATATGGCAAGTATGGGCTTGTTTCCCACTCTATTTCTCCCCCTAGTATAATTCAACTGCCTAATGATATTGCAGGAGTAACAGTAAGGGTTAGGGTTGCATAAATATTCATCCTCTTTGAACATTCCCACATTTTGTATTGTTACCACAAGGAATTAATTTTTTTAATTTTACAGATATGAAATTTGAAAAAAAAAATCTCACTAAGGCCATCCTTAAAAATATGCTTGTTTGCCATAACCCGACCGATCCTGTCAATTTAGGACCGACTCAAATTATTATTTTTTTTGCTTCAAGTCCGACCGACCTGCCGGTTGTAAATTTGCGTTAAGGCCGACCAATTTTTTTTTTACTCTTCAAACAACTAATACAAAAGCAATAAAATAATATTAATTATAATTTAGTAAGTATTGTAAGTATATAAATTGCCTAGGCCTACATACAAACAAAGGCTACGTTCTTTCTTTTAAATAAAAACCTGTGACGTCATCTCTGTTTACCGGATGTCACACTATGGCCTGTGCATTCGCTTCATCTCATTCTCTCATTCACTGTCAGAGTCAACAGTTCACGCTTGGTAATGATGGCTGCAGCTGCAGTAAACAAAATGTTCAGGAAAAACTGTGCCCAGCATCAAAATGAGGTTTGCATAGATGCGCCCAGTCAGTGACGTCACGATATGCTAATTTGTTTAAAGTCATGCCTACGTAATCACCATCACCAAAAAAAATTTTTTTACATTGAAACTTGAATAAAAAAATATAGACCTACCTACTGACCCTCTTTTTTTTTGTATTTTTAAGGATGGCCTAATGTTAATTAAATTGACAAAATAAAGTCTTATGGGATATCCATCATATTTGAACAACTGGTTACTAAGATTTTGGCAAACATTGTTCAAGCTCTATCAAAATAGAGGAAGATGAGAAGCCATTTTAAAATTTTGGCCCAGATTCTCAAATGGATTGGGATCTGAGCATTGACTGGTCCATTGTAACTGTCAGAAACATGGGGATAAAAGCAGGCCAAAACTCAGGGATGATAAAAATAAAAAGAGATTTATAAACAAGGAAACAGACAGGGAAAATAAATACACGATCACAAGAACCGAAACACAAAAGACAAGGACTCAGTGAAGCTAACCACAATGCAAAGGGAATAAATAAACATGATGATTAATCCAATTACACCCAGGTGATTATGACAAGACAAGTGACACAAAACACACCGCCAGAACACCCCTTAATGTTCCGGCAGAGAATGTCCAAGCAAAAAGTCCTGACAGTAACTAATGTGGTGTTGCTTTGTCACTGTTTCGGCTTCTTGCACCGTTAAAAACTGAACCTCCAACTCAGTCTCAAGTCTCAGAAGGAAAGTTATGTTTACTCAGATTGCCATGATTATAGATCAAGCCATTTTGTCCTCAACCCTAGTGAAGCAGTCCCTGCTTATGAAAAGTATCCTCCGCCATTCAATCATGGAAGATTACTTTGTTGTGGTTTATGATGTATTCATGTGAGTCCATTGTTAACTCATGATTTTGTCATTGTTGTTTGGTTTAGTTTTGAGCATTGTCTATATCAGGGGTGTCAAACTCTGGCGTAATTATATTAATTATATTATATTTGGCCTGCGAGGTCATATCAAATGTGCATCACAGCTGGCTAGCCGCATGCTCCGCTAGTACTACAAATCCTAGAATGCCTTGCCACTGTATTGACGCGTAGTCACAAAGAGCAAGCGCCCCTCATTCTCTTTCGACAGTCGTTAACCACCATGCTACAGTCATATCGGGCAAGTTAATTCCACCCTCCACAAAAAATGGCCAAAGCAAAGATGGACAATAGGAGCTTGCAAGACAGAAGGGAGGCAGATTATCTGTTCACCAATATAAAGGACAGACCTGTTTGTCTTGTGTGCTAACGGAGCCAACGTGTCTGTAACGAAAGAATATAACATAAGAAGACAATATGAAACGAAACATCATGAGAAGTATAAGGACCTGGACATAAAGCAGAAGCTCCAGAAGGTGGAGGAGATGAAAAAAAGTCTGGTTTTCCAGCAGACTATGTTCATGAAAGCAAAATCAACAAGTGAAGCTGCTGTAAAGGCTGGCGTTATTGTGGCAGCAGGGACAGCAAAATCTGCCCGGCCCAGCTTTAATGAGGGAGAGTTTTTCAAAAAAGTGTTTGGTCAAAGTTTGCAAAATGAACACCACTGATGTGTCTTTTATTTCAAATTTAATTTTTTATGTGTTTGTAATATCAAGCTCTGGTCGTTCGAAATCCTGTGTTTAAGCAAAACTAAAGTTTGTTTCCATATGAAAAAGATTGAACATTACATATCAGTTGCAATTCATTTTTCAATAAATATTCAGTTTGGCCGTGACTTTATCTCAGTATTATATTTTGGCCCTCTCCTACTCCTTCAAAGTATCTGGCCCTTTGGTCTACTGATAAACTGGCAAATGCCCTCCTTACCCAGCCACTAAACTTTGGAGGACATTATCTTGTCTTCTCCTTTTTTAATACCCTTTTTTCTAATCTAAATCTATTTGGACCCTTGTCCATCTTTACCTAACTATACTCCACCCTACTGATTTACATCTTAATAACCTGTCTTACTCAAGATGCTGCTCTTGGCCTACACGTATCCTACACATAAGAAAACACTCCTCAATCTTTCATTCACTCCCCAAAGGGAATTTTCCAAACTATCAGGACTCCAGAGATGAGCCATAGTGCAATATGCTCAGGGTGATGTTAAATCTGGTTACAATCATTGCACATCACATAATATTCCGTTGCCTCTTTTCTGATCAAATAAAGCATATTATTAAAGATGGAAGGACTGATGGATGAGTAGGATTTCTGATCTGCCTTTTAGTCTGGAAGCTATGAACAAAAATTAGCTGTGTATAAAATAAGATTGTGTTTATAATTTTTTTAGATTTTATTTATTATTTTTACAAAATAAATGCAAATGAAATAAATGTGTAGCATTTTATTTCAGACAATAAGAGTGTTTGTGACTTTGAGTGATCAGGTAACCAGACTTTAAAGTAAACTGAGGTATATTGATTGAAGTCTTTGCACAACCATTTTCGTCAAGATAAGCATCTTCATGGAGAGTTTGAATCTGTATATAGTAAAGGTTTACATGGGAAGGGCTTTCCAAGAGCAGCTGACATATTCAGTTGCCTTTCCAGTGAGCTGTGAAATGCAAAAAGTCCCCTGTTTCTGTCTCCCTGGGCAATGCTAGAGAAGATTCAGCTTCCAAATCTTTAATCTTTTTGCACTAACTTTAACAAAGTGTAGGAGAAGCCACAAGTATAATCCTACATTCACACTAGCAAGTTACAATTTGATCATGTCGACTGGTTTGTGTAGTCTTGAGGGACATGTACTGACTGCTACTGTGGTTGCCTGTTGTTGCGGCATTCACTATCCAGCGTTCTAATAAGAAACAGTAGTGTATATATAGATATAGATAGATACATGATGTGATCATCAGCTTTTGTTACCCAAAACAGTGGTGCAAAAACTATGACTAGAACACTGGGACAAGGCTTTTGACACTTCCCTGAAAGTGAACAGTAATCAGGGAGGTAATTTCACTGCATGGCATCTCAAACTGAATTTTGCACTGCAAAGCAAACATTTTATCTTGTGGCTTTCAAATTACTGAGGAAACTGGTTTGTCCTGGACTGATGGCTTGTACAGTACTTTAATGACCTCATTGGTCACTCCATGCACTGCATGTGAATGAAATTCTAGTAACAACTCCTCATTAAGCCTATGGTGCATTCCTTTGATCGTCTCCCCATGTTTCAAAAGGTCAGAAAAAGAAGCTTAGTCTGATCCTGTACTATTTTTTGATGTGTCTAGTTTGCAGACTGATAAACTGATGAGTTCGGGTAAAAATGATCAAGACCTGCTCATTTTAAAGGGAAAAGAAATTTTACCCAATACAGAATATGGTGGTTTCATTTAAAATGGATTTAAAGAAAGGATTGTGGAACTGGGTAAGGATTTTGTGTTCTCTACAATTGCATTCATGGTTTTCTGGTCTCGGATGACCCGTTTGTTTCCCTTTATCCTTTCTTTTCAACTTGCTGTGTTTTTGATCTGAAGTATATCTTGGGAATATGTCATTGGTCATTTTTTTTTTTTTTAGTTTTTTTGTAAATATTTAATTTGATGCTTTCCTTATTGTGTTATTTTATAAACTTCTACATTTTCTACAGATTCATTTAGGGGATCATAACGCTGTTTTTTTTTTTTTTTAAACAGATGAAAAACCATTGTCAAAAAAACATTTTTATTAAAAATACACAGTTTAAGCATGCATACAATTTTTTTCATTTAGATGGAATACCCAAGGACTTTGGTATCTCTACATCCAGAACAAAACTTAGTAAATGTAATAAAAAAGAATTGTAGGCTTTGGTTAAACCCTTTATTTACGCCTCTACACAGACACTGCTGAACAGCTGTGCTGATCTGGATGTATGCAAAACGCTGCTGTTATTGAGATTCAGAATGATCCAATACACATGTTTTTCAATGCATTGGTGACAGATTTTACACTGTTATCATTGACATTGAATAAGAGGTATGATTGTTTTTCAAAGACTGAGTAACTGAAGGACTTCTGTATTATTTGGGTCTCATTTTCTCATCATTTGTGGATCTGCTCTATATGGAAAAAAAATTAAATAAAAAGTTTTTTTTAGTGATCTAATATAAATTGTAGACATATTAATAAAGTCTACAAATGTGTATTAGAAATATTTAAAGGTTTTATTAACACAAATAAAAATAAAATTAAAAAATAACATTGTTCTCAACTGCAGAATTGCAACAGTAAATGTCTACACCAAAGTTCATTAATCATTCATTACTGCTGAGTCGTTGTGGTTCCTGTATCCATCCCAAGAACACAGGGCATGCGGAAGACATACACCATTAATGGGATGTTCAGTCAACTGCAGGACACCATGCACACACACACACACACACACACACACATTTACACACATCAGTATGCACAGACTCTACACAGACAGTAACCTGAGCTCAGGGTCAAACCAGGTACCCTGGAGTTAACAACATTATAAGGTTAAGAATTGTAATGAACTCATTTTGAATTCCTTAGCTATCCTCAGATATCCTTAGCAAATTTCTTTCACAGCAACTATAACAGAAACTGTAGAAAAAGTCTTGTTCGAGCTTGCAACTGTAATGAATATGGTTGAGTCAACAGGACCATGGTGGAGCAGTGGGTTCAGATGGCATAGGCCAAGCAGGGTTTGGCAGAGGGATTTTAGAGACTGTTGATGGAACAGGAATCTTCAAAGCCAGTCACAGTTCAAGTCTTGGGAGAGGTCTGAATCAGTCCATAATAAGCAGGACCAAATGATGAGGCTTACAAGCACCCAGATTCAGGCATAGACTTATATGGGCTGACTAATACAAGCAACTGAGAGTCATAGGCTCAGATCCTTATTCTGTAGGAGAGAACTGAATTGAGCACTCAGAAAGTATGACAACTCTACACCAGTCAGGGTTCTACCTCATGGAGGTATGTAAAAAGCATAAAAAAATAGCATAAAAAAACCTTATCTTCACCACCAAAAGGGCCTTTTGTACATTCTGCTCAATATACAATATATCATACACTAAATTAAAGTGCTTAAGGATCTCCTTCACACTCACCTGCTATCTCCACTTTGAGAGAACCAAGTCAACAAAGTCAGATCCTTACTAAAAAAAACTAGCTAAAACAACGGGTAAAATAAAATAAAGAAAGAAAGAAATCAGTGAACCAAGGACTAGGAAAAGCCCGAGAGATTCATTAAATGGCTCATAATTGCTGTACTCACTGGTTGCTGGACTCACAAGGTTGAGTGAGCTGAGGACTTTTAGGATTATTACTTGTTACATTGTACAGAATAATCTTAGTACAATCTTGACCACCTTCTGTAATACACTGTGTGATAAAACGTTTTCAGTGTCAGCTTTTATGTTGAAAATCCTACAATTGACTTGTGATTAAAGAACATTTTACCAATCAGAGCAATGCAGGTTTCACTGGACATGAACATTCTTTAGCTTGAGGTAATAAGGATTTTTTTTTTTTTATCTGTTGATCATAATGCTTACTTTATAGTTCACCATTGCCACAAGCATATTTGTTGCTATCATCCTATGCATAGACAAGCATTATAGTAGCAGTCACACCAATGTGATTGTCATTCCAAATCCCACTTTTTACGGCAGTAGAGGAATGTTTCTCACTTGTAATTTAAACCCTGCTCTGACACAGCATTTGTACCACATTTGCAGTGTTAACCCCACAATCTGGTGCCAAACACATCCAGTGTAAAACAATGCAGTGTTAAAGTGGTACAGCTAGATGCTTAGCAAAGGGCACCTTATTCTGAAATTGACCAGCACATGAATCATCACATGAAACCCAGTATGTTGTGTAAACATTAGTTGCAGGCATTCGAAGAAAAAATTAACAAAAGAAATAAAATGGTGATGGAAAATGTATCAACTGGAGCAAAGAGGAGACATTATTTTTAAACTTATGGTTTTTATATAGAAATAGCCAAGTATTCAAGAACTAGAAAACTAGTGGAAGCTGGATAATTAGTGGAAGCTGGATATCCACGAACGTCTGGTCAACTACGTGAAAATCTTAAAAAGACCCTAAAGGATTAACATGGGCAACAATTTTCTCATTAATGTGAAAACACAAAACAAGCCCTTATTTAAAGCAGTCACACTCTATATTTATCTGTGGTTGTTGACACTGTGAATATTCAACTAATAAGGTTATACCAGGGTTTAAGAATGTATAGTGTGAAATTTCAGCTTATAAATAGCCAGGATTAATTATGTAATTGACATGAAATGAGATAACCCAGGATTCAGTTTATCTGGAGTTCATTATGACTATGGGTTATTGTATGAAAAGCCCTTCAGAATATTTTTTTCTGTCCATGTCCAATCTGACCATGAAAGGACAACTTTGTTGTTGACTGTCTTTGGCTTGCTGCTGAGCACATTCTGAGTTAGGAATTCTTCTTTGAGAACAAAATCTGGCTCAAAATTGTAAACAGTAAAACCAGTCTACATCGCTATATGTGTGATAGATGTCTTAATTGTTTAAGCCATAATGAATGTTGTGTGATGAATTAATTAGTAGGCCAATGCATTTCTGATTCCAGTTCTGTCATTACTCATTTACTTGAGCATAAGCCATGCAGGTCACTTACCTAACCTTCAGCTAAGTGAATCAAATACATCCATCTGTTGATGTATTTTAATGCAACATTAGACACAGGTTTTATCACCAAAACATGGCCAAATGATTAGAACTCCATCTACACACACACACACGCACGCACACACAAAACACGGCACTACAAAGTCAGGAGACTTTTAATTAAATTTCCAACTTGGCTGTGGGAGATAAAATGTCTTTACAGCCCAGAGGCCTGACAGGTGCTTGCACAGCGAGGGTGGGCTAAGTGCTAGGCTAAATTTTCACCGAAGAGTGGGGTTCATCTGGTCTGACAGCTTTTAATCTGAAATCAAAGAGAAGACAATTATAAATATCCTTATGAAGAGAGATTCTCTTCCATTATTCAGAAAGCCCAAGACTATAGGATTGATGTGGACATGATGTGAAATTGTAACTGATAGCACATGGGAAAGAGCTAGGTCATCAAAACAACACATAGAATCTAAATGAGGATCACTTCACTTAATGGGCTCGAACTCTTTTAGATCAGCATAGATCAGAGAAGGTTAAAGGAGGCATGAGGAGCGCTGATCCCTCAAAAACTGAGCTATGGAAATGCAGACTTCCTGATAGAACGTTAATGCTGACAAAATGCTAAAGTACATCAACACAGAGATGCATCAGCTCCACTGAATACCAAAGAAACAGGTGGCACTTTCATGTCTCTTTGCATTAAATCTAGTGTTATCTTTATACTTTCAAATGGTTTGTTTATGAATTCCACCCAAAGGCCAAAAACTATTAGTAACTTTCAGATAATTAATCTGAAAATATTTTGTAGCCGAGGAAAACATCTTGAACAAATGTGTTAACCAAGAGAGACATGCTGAAGTGAATATTTAATTGATTATCAAGAGTTTATAAAGAAAAAGCTAGCTAGCCAAAAACTGCTTTCGGCTAGGTTCATTAGCTAGTTAGAACTAAGTACACATATGACATATAAAACTTTTTACAGTAACTTCCTTACCAGTGTTCACTGATATACAGATTCATGACCTAGAGACCTATAGAGCTCAATTTACAAATGAGATCTTGTGGTATATTTTAGTAATGTCTATTTAGACCATATTATAATCACATATCCTGTTCAGACATTTTCATGTCGTGCCTAAAATCATCACACATAGAGAGAGGTTCGAACAATTCCTCAACAAGACACATAATTAACATTTAGATGATTATTTTAAAAGTAGTAAAATCACTTATGCCTGCGTCATACACATACATACTGTACAAACTGTTAGCTAAACTGGAAGGTTTCATTTATTCATTTAGCTGATTAATGCCATTTACCATGATGGTTATATGACATTAGACACAATATTACATTTCCACCAACCAGAGGATTTTTTTTAACAGTCAGCCAAGACCGCATCATACATTTACTGTTTTGCTCTCACCTTTTATATGCATTTTATATGCAGGTGGATTGGGAGACACAGATCTCCGAAACATTGGACACAAGTTTAATGGGATGGGATGCACTGTTGAATGAGAAAACCTGAAAATGTATTACGAGTTATGTTCAACGCTATCATTGGCAGGGGTCTAGACAGTGTGAATCTGTGCAACATAATTACTAAGCACTTTGTTCCACTGCACAGACATCAGCGACTGCCAGTGCGTTTACAGATGAAATGCAGTTACTGATGACAAACAAGCTCCTGTCTATGTGGCAAATCAAATCAAAACATAATAACTGAGATAAACATAAATAAATAAATAAATAAATAAATAAATAAATAAATAAATAAATAAATAAAACATTTGCTTATCGTACATTTGCCTGTTTTTTTAAGATTTAAATTTTTTTCTCAGATTTAATCTGGCAAAGCATGCTTCTGAACTCATAAAGATGACTTGGTTTTTCAGATGGTTCCAGAAAGAAAAAAGAATAATAACCAACTTCATAAGGCTTCTGCTCAATTGTTAACATCAAAACCAACCTGGGTTTAATTAATCACATTTGAAATGTGTGGGTTGAATTCATTTTTTGCCGCATTTCTTTTTTCGCAAATGGGCTCTTGGCTGAGCCGTTATGTATTTATCTATTTCTCTGTCTTTCTGTCTTTTGCGTGTGTCCAAGTGCACCACACACACACACACATGCACACACACACACACATTAACAGAGCACGGCCACCAACAGCATTGTGTGTGTGTGTGTGTGTGTGTGTGTGTGTGTGTGTGTGTGTGTGTGTGTGTGTGTGTGTGTGTGTGTGTGTGTGTGTTTTAACAAATTCAAAAGACACCGTCTACATCATTTCAGTTTTTTTCACACTGGGATTGTGAATGGTGTCTAAGGAAGGCAAACTTTACTGAGAGGCCGCGCACAAAGGGGCCATTAAATCCTGTTCGGCTCCAATCTACACGGTGAATAGCAACCATGTTTACAGAGAGAGAGAGTGGGAGGTTTTCATCTCACAGAATGACATATTATCTGTCTGGTAAGAATGCATTATTTCCTGTTTAGGAGGTACTCTGCGGGATTAAGAGAGAAACCGAAAATTGTAATATCCAATCTCCTGCTCTGAGCGACTCTTAGACTGTCTGTCTATGTCTTAACAGAAGGAGGCTGCGTCCAGCTTCAACTATCTTTGTGTTTGAGATTCACAATTCTGTATTGTTAAATACCACATCAAGCTCTCCAATCTTATTCGGTCTAAGTGCACTTTCCTCATTATCCTTTTCTTCATATATAACAAGAACAGTCATATTTTAAAACATTTAATTTTTTTTGCTGGTTTGCCAGGAGATGGTTTTGTTGTAGGATTTTGTTTACTTTGTTTACAGTAGACTTTATTTCGCTGGGCAATTTAGGGCTTATAGAATATGTATGTCTTATATTTACTGAGGACTTGCTTATTCATGCAATTATCTAAACAGTTAATGATTTAGCAGCAGCACAATCCATACAGATACAGATTGAGAGCCTCAGGTAACATTCAGGTCAATCATCAAAATGGGGAAGAGGTGATGACAGTGAAGTCACAGTGGAGCCAGATGTGATTCGTTTCTTTCACAAATAAACGAATAATGGAAAAATGGTTCATATTCAAAAATAAGGCATCTAAGGTTTATATTTGTACCCAATGTCTCACCATTGTGTTTATTCATTAATTTATCTGTACCATTAATCCAACGCAGTGTCACGCAGAACCTGGAGCCAGAGGACTTGGGGCACAAAGCAGGACACATCCTGGATAGTCACACACTCACACACTACAGACAATTTAGAGATGCCAGTCAGCCTGCAAGGTATGTATTTGGACTAGGGCAAGAACCCAGAGTACCAATAGGAAACCACTGGGGAAAATATGTAAACACCCCACACCTCACAGGGCGGAGTCAGGAATCGAACCCCCAACCCTCTGGTGCGAGGCAAACATGCTAACCACTAAGCCTGTGTTTATTCAGTGGAAGCTAAAATGTTAATTAATTCATTTCCATATTTTATTCTATATACGTAATTAAGACACTGGTGGATCCTTTTCCCAAATACTACGAAAGATAATCTTTCGTAGTATTTGGGAAAAGGATCAACCAGTATCTTAATTACATTTACAGATCAATAAACGTCCACTCGGTGGTTGCTAAAAAAAATCTATGCTATCAGCTGAACCATCACCGATCCGAACTCTCTAAAATAACCGTCAAGAACACTCTGTGCATCAGGAATAAGTGCTTAAGCTACTTTGTTATGGGAAAAGATCGTTCAAAAAGTAAAGTCAGTTGAATCAGTGATGTTTTTTTTTTTTTTTTTGCTAATGAGGTGACTTTTGGAAGCAGTGCTGTGTGTTATTTAGCCTGTGGTGCAAAGTGTATAGAGCTCTAGATGCGGCTGTCGCGTTGACGCATCAAGGTGGAAGAAATCCACTTAATCCCCTCTTCTTCACTAAACTTTGTGGAGTTTCTTCTTCATTCTGCCACCCACACAAATGGATTCGAGAAGTTAATGTCTTAGGCAGCACTCTCTCTCTCTCTCTCTCTCAAACACACACACGCTGTCTTTCTGATTTAGATACACGTTGTTTCAGGTTGGTGAGCTTCAGGCTTTCCATGATAATTGGATTGTATTAAACTGAAAGAAAACGAAGTTGGCAGAGTTCAGGCTAGTGTAACAGCCCTCAGCTAGACCAAAGGAAGGATCAATTAGCAATAACCGTGCAACTCGTTCTAAGATTAGGTCTAAGTTGTCTGTGAAAATGTCCTTTACTAGCATATTCGAAAGCAATAACATATGCACTTCTTTTTTTACATTAAAAAAAAAGTTCATTCAGCCATAACAGCAGACTAGCTCTTAACCAAATACGTCAACACTGTTGACTGCTGCTTGAAAAATTCAAGTCTTTAAAATCTGTTCACCCATATGGCTCTGCCATCTTGAATCTGTGACAGAACTTGAAATAATGTAAACTTTGAACAAACCAGTAACACGAATAAGAATCAGCGGTGCATTCGGCTCCGGTATGTATTATTCATTCATTAAAATAGTAGCAAAACGGAAAACATCAGGTTCCACAATCTGTTTGTCATACTGCCGTGGTTTCCACATCGCTCCAAAATGCTTCATGCAGTACTTATGATAAAGTAAACGTTAGGCAGAAATTAGCATTCGTACAACCTTTGAGGAAATCAATGCATACAGCGAGAACACTTCAGAACCATTCTTACTTTCACTGTGCAAATCATCAGATTAATGGGAACACATGCATGCATGAGTCTTAACGAAAGCCGTTTCAGTTCATGCAAACATGCACGAGAATCAAGGTCCTTCTGCATCACTGGATCCTTCACCAACACCTTAACACAAGTGGGTAGTACATGAAGAAGTCTTAACAGTGCTGATCTGATAACTGATATATATATCTGACAAACCACACTGTAAAATACTCACAGGCTCTTATTAGTAAGGAAATTTATCATTACTTACAATCATTCATCACATAGACCTTAATATGTGCTTTATACCTTTAAATGTTGCTTTATAATGCTTAAAAATAGAAAAATGTTCAAATTCTACAAGGCACCTAAAGATCAGTAAACCTACACCAAGAATAAACACAGAATACTGTATTTACTATAAAAAAAAAATATGTTGTGCAATCACTTTTGTTTCATTATGACTGTTTAGGTTTTGTCTCTACACAAAAGTGTTCTCTAGAGGATGATCTGGTTCTTGAAGCTCCTGTTGAGATCCTTGTGAGGAAGTACGATCGAGTTACGAATGATGACTTCTGATGGAATATTCACATTGCACCCTGAAGAAAAAAGACAACACTACATCAGAGGTTTAAATTAATGTCATATAAATGCAGATTGCTCTCGAATATGCTTGACTGGCCTGCTTCTGTATCAGTTTTCTTTCTGACCTGCACACTTACGGCTGCTGTATCGCACCCTGCTGTATCGCGCCCTGATTGCTTGAAAGCAACAATGCCATCTACTGGAAACGTTCCTTCATGATAATTTAGTCTTGTATTTTATTAGTTCATGTTTTAACATGATGCACATTTTCGAATGATAATAATGGATGCGTTAAATACATTTAACTGCACATTAATCGCATTAAATGAACAGCACTGACAGTACGTTCGCTCTAATACGGCATTGTTTCTTTATTAACTCATTCACAAGCACTGGCATGGCAGGCACTCCACATAAACAGATTTAAAATGTGTGTAATTGCTTCTACATTCAATATTTTTATGTGAGGAAAGGATTGATTTTGCATTTTGAGAAGGAGTCTCCAGTGTCAGGTTAGAGTGATAGATATCACAACAAGGTGTTTATGAAGAGAGTTATAAGGGAACTAACTTCGACAAATGAAAAAATAAATAAATAAAAAGAATTACAATTTTCTGGAATGGAAAAATGTTAATGTTGAAAAATGGTGTGGTACAAGTGGAATAAAACTAAAGGACGTATTGTTATGAGAAAATAATCATGTTCTATGTTGTGCCACATGACACCACCCTTATTGTTGATTAGATAGAACAGTAGGTTATGTTGTTTTTTTATTCCTTACATAATGCATATAGAATTGCAGTGAGAAATGTATACAATTTTGGAGGAGGCAGGGCCTTTATACAATTAACCTAAGAAAAATGGTAACTATGCACTACTTAAGCACGTTCATACTAAATGTCAAATCTGTACACATGTATGTGTGTGTGTGTGTGTGTGTGTGTGTGTGTGTGTGTGTGTGTGTGTGTGTGTGTGTGTGTGTGTGTGTGTGTGTGTGTGTGTGTGTAAAATAAGCATAAGACTATTCCTGTTCCTAAAAGTGAATTTTACGGTAACCCAAAATAGAATGAGCAATTGTGTTATCTATTGAGCAATCCTGACACTCTGTAATCCATCTTTTTATCAAGGGGCCACCTACTGCAGTTTAAAACCAACTTTTGCCATCTCAATTCAAGCCCCAAATCAGGAAAATCTGTATTTTTAGCTGATAAGAGGAAGAAAAGTGTCTCATACCCAGGATTGTAATCGATGGCGTCAAACCTCCATCTCTGAACAGAGTCTCGCTGTCAATTTTAGCATAGGGGTCATTGGGGTTAGGGTCGCTCGGCGTCCCCTCCACTCTCGCCCATTTTCCGACGGTACTGTCCCAGCCTACGATGCTGTTAAGCACACAGCAGTGATCCTGAAAAACAAAACACCAGGACAGAACATTTATGCAGAATTGCTAAAACCTGCAGCTTGTCCCATTTCTCACTCGTTTCTTTTGGGAACTGTAATAACGCAGTAATAAAGCTGTGGAAATGTGTTAGAGAAAGGAAACAGCAGGAAAACACAGCATGAATCAAACAAATCAAATCAAGCATGCACTGTATACTCCATAGCTAAGGGATACTAGGCTTCTGTACCTGCAGAGTAGCGCCATGTAAGACGATGGATTCTCTCACTCGAACTCCTGCGCCGATTATTACACCTTTCCCTATTGAGACGTTAGGGCCCAGCTGAAGTGGTATTAAAAACAGTTACACAACAACAGAAAACTCCTTTGGCACTCTTTCTTTTGAGGCTTGAAGACTGTTTGTAATATACTTACAACAGCTGTGGAGTCAATATTAGCTGTCTGATGGATATATACATTCCCTGTAGGTGGAAATTATTCTTTATATTCCGTAAAAACAATCTACACGGGTTTGTCCTGGTGTAAATAATAATAATAATAATAATAATAATAATAATAATAATAATAATAATAATAATAATAAAATACCTATAATTTTAGGGCCTCCATCTTGGTTTCTGGCCAGTCTATCAGGATGTGTCTCAATATACCGGTTCAGGTACAAACGACTGGCATATATTGCAGATCTGTCAATCAAATTTAGATACTAGTGACACAAAGTGATGAACGCAATAAACAGAAGGAGTGTGTGCTAATGTGTGCGTACCCTGCTGATTTAATCTGGCTCCAGAAATGCTGTGTTTTGTAGACGTACAGCTGTTTCTGCGCAGCCAACATCGTAAAGATGTCCTGCTCCAAGCAGATCAGCTCTCGCAGCTGCCTGCCACATGGAGGCTCCTCTCTGTGGATTTAAAGTTAATTTCAGCATCACAATTCTCTCACAGTGCAAGCTCAGTGGTTAAGACATTGGACTACTGTTTAGAAGGTTGTGAGATCAACCTTTGTGCTGGGCACGAACCCTCAAATAGGCAGTTGTGTAAAAGGAAATGTATGTTGGTCTGAATGAGGGCATCTGCCAAATGCTATAAATAGAATATAAATAGAAACATAATACTGTCTCTTTTCATGGAATCATTTACGGTCCATTAAGTAAATCTTTATTGCATTAGAGTGGTAGAATCCACACCCTGGGAGTTTAATTAAGCTTTATCTTGTTTGACTGTTCACTTCAATTTAAATTTGTTTCTCAATAACTCAAAAACAAGTAGCTTATAAAAACGTGAACTCGAAATCAAACGTCTACGAAACATCTACGAAAAATATCGGTGTAATCATAAATAACAAGAAAACAAATCTCAATAGAGAGCGCGGGTCTGTGGAATATTCTCTTCGTTTTCGTAATATTTTTTGTATATTTTTAAGAACCTCTAATGATATGATACTCACACCGACCTGTCTTCTTGATTCCTCTGAAACACTGTCCCAATGTGGGCAAAAATCTTTGGGGTGAATAAGTAGATGCCACAGTTGATAATATCACTAACAAAAGTACTGGGTTTCTCCACAAAATGAAGCACCTGCCCAAAAAGAACAACATTAAATCCACCTGATCAATATTGTGTAGGTACATTTAGTGCCACCAAAACAGCATTGACCCATCGAGGCACAAACTCCACAAGACCTCTGAAGGTGTGCTGTGGCATTTGCCCGCAAGACGTTAGCTGCAGATCCTTTAAGGCGTGTAAGCTGTGAGGTGGAGACTCTGTGGATCAGACTTGTGTGTGTTCAGCACATCCCACAGATGCTTGATAGGACTGATATTGAGTCAACACATGTCATGTTCCTCAAACCATTACTAAACAATTTTTCAGAAATTTTCAGGAATCTCAATCCAAGGTGTTGAGATGAGCCTCTGGAGGCAACACAATACAGCTTTGATGACTTCTGCTAACTCCTTGGTGCCAGAAACCAAAGCACACCTTGTGATGTGGTAGCTAACCTTGGGATGTCGTAGCTTAGTGGTCAAGCTGATAGTCTACTGAACAGAAGGTAGTGAGTTTGAATCCCAGGTCCACCTAACCACGACTGCTGAGCCCCTGTACTTAACCCTCAATTGCTCAATTTTATTAAACGAGAAAAAAATGTAAGCTGCTCTGGAAAAGGGCATCTGTCAAATGTCATAAATGTTCAGAGCTCTTGTGGAATCTATGCTTTGATGGGTCAGAGGTAATAGAATGATACTTCTGTAGATATGTAATTATATAGGTATATTCTTTATACCTCATTTGTGTCCTGATTCTCTACAATGCACCCATAGTTCAAAGACTGTTCCCTGTTAGCCTGGAGAACAAAAAGATCAACAAAAGTGTCATAATTGCTAGCCATACAACCTCGGTAACCTCAGCCTCACGATTTCTTCTCAGCGACTTCTAATTTACCGTAGTGCCTAAAATGATTCCACAGTGAGAGTTTCCACGCTGGTGGTGGAAGTTGAGCATGTCCTGCAGGGGGAACGCAGAGCAAACGTCAGCATTCATAAGGAAGAACGCAGATGGTCCTCCAGATAGGATCTGGTCCCGGAAATGGTAAATGCCACCGCCTGTGCCCAGACCTGCAAACTCCTGAAGGTATCTAAATGTGTTATCAGATGGAAGATAGAAGATGAAGAAAAGGATACTTGGATGATTCTTCATTTATAAAAAAAATATCTAAATAAAATCTAGTTGATGGAAGGACTGCTAATAGCTGCTGTAATGTAAGTCAGGGGTTCCCAACATTGATCTTCTTTATTCTTTATCTGCGTAAAGAATTTAGCTGAAATACCAATTAGGATTAAAAAAAGTGGATTTTTTTTTGATTACATATAAAGTAACAGGTTTACTTTATACTCCTACCTTACTGATAATTTAAACTCTTGCTGGGCAGAAGCTATGAAGCGGTTCAGCTCATCATTAGGCTGGTAAAACCCAATCAGGATGATCTCCTTCATATTCGGCACCTGCCAAGGAAAAGCAACCAATCTCGACATAATTATTTTATTCCAGCTTTATTACGGATATTCTTTCTTCAGCATCAATGAGAATTTCACAGTTTTTGAAGTCGTTACATTTCCATTCCTGAGACACTATATAAGATGAATATCTGAACAAAATGTTGAGAAGATATAAAGAGTTAATAACACTGCTTTCTTTCCTCAAAGCTTGTAATCACACATTATTATTCCTGTACTTCAGAGGAATGTTTTCTTACCTTGGCACAGGCTTCAATGTGATGTTGGAGCATTGGCACACCAGCCACAGGAAAGAGAGGTTTGGGCACCTCAAATGACAAAGGCCGGAAGCGAGTTCCTAGAAAATACACAAAATCCCACTTAAATTACAAAATATTTTACTAATAAGAGAAATATTTTTAAGTCTTACAATCTGTACTGACAAAATGTTGGCATGGGATGTGGTAGCCTAGTGGTTAAGATGTTGAACTACTGGTCAGGAGGTCATGAGTTCGAATCCCATGTCCAGCAAACTCCCAGTGCTGAGCAAGGCCCTTAATCCTCAGTTGTATAAATTAAAATAAATTGTAAGTCACTCTGGATAAGAGTGTCTGGTAAATATGGGTGTGATCAAATACAATGCTGTTAAGAATGATTTCTGTTTTAATGTGTAAGGCTTACATAATGTATATAATTCATCAGTGCTGTCTAAGCTTTATGCTGTAATGAGTTCATCATAATATATGAATAAACACTTCATCATTTACTTCATTTAATAAATGCATCATTCCGATAAATTATATGAGCGTGTTTTATATATTTAACAGTATATTAGTCTTCATACTTCACATGAAAGACTGTTGTCATGGTTACTGTGAAATATTCATCATTTATGCTAAACACGTGCTGTGTGCAGTATTGTACTGCTCAATACATAGCTTTTAACTGATATATTAGCCTTTGGTAAAGTTATTCTATATTCCTGATGATTACTGCGGTGTTGAATCGTGTCGTCATTCACGTTTCTCAGCGAGCGCCACGTCATCAGAACAGAAACATAATGTCATGTCCATGTAACATTTCTACACAGGACAGTTTGAGGAATGAAATGCAGATCTAGTAAACATGTGTTACCTTTTTGAGGACCACCGATTAGAATAACTGCCTTTAACATCATGAAATATTAGATAGTGTCAAAGATAATCTCAGAAGAGGCGTCGATCACTTAGAATATATTCCTTTTGTATCGAGTAGTTTTTTAATCAGCACTTCGCAGGCTAGATGTAACGTATTAAAGGTTTTATTTTGTTTTGCCACACAGATTTTAAAAGAAAAAATGAAGTCAAAACAGCTCAATTTCATTCAATCCAGTAAATCCTGAAATACGGAAGTTTGGATCCTGCTGTGTTAGAAACCACGCCCACTTTCTCCGCCCACCTTTACATATTGCTGTGTTAGAAACCAGGCCCATTTCCCCGCCCACCTTTACATACTGCTGTGTTATAAACCACGCCCACTTCTCCGCCTACCTTTACATACTGCTGTTAACACGTCCCAACGTGGCTTTACAGCTCGACGTCGCCCCCTTGGGGTCCTATTAGACACTGTCGTTCATGTTTGACAGTTCAACAAACAACACTAAATCATCTATTAAACAATGACAACATAACACGTGCAGGACATTAGAGACAGTATATTTGTTTTCAGCACGTAATTAAGAATACTTGGTATTCTTGACAAATGGTAACAATTAAAGCTAACAGAGTGCCAACTAGTAGGATCTTGCACAAGATTTGGGCAATAGAATGTACTGGAAATATAAACAGTAATGTCAGTACTGAATTTCTCTTCTTAAATATTTTACAAAGTTGACAGGATGTAAACATATATATTACAAAATATACATTTAGGATATGTATCCATATCAAGTAAGGCAGCAGCCAATCCGAGAATAGAAGGTAATCATAGTTTTTGTTAAAATACTGTATAAAGTTACATTGGAGACACTGCCAAGACTGCAATATCTGCTGAATATTCATGACCATAACTGCAAAAACTAGTCAACAGGCTAATAAAAACTTCACTACCTTTCATACCTATTTATTATGAGTTGAGTTTCTGTGATACACAGAAAGCAATCATCCCTAAACCTTCTCATTCTCAATCCTTTTAGAGTTTTCTTTTCATCACACACTTAGTGTGGGTTTATGATTAGTTGTTTCATTCTCTAATCCAGCTCCAAATAAAACCATTTAGGACCTAACGACAACTCATTGGTTACAAAATCAAATCCACACACCAAAATTCTTTCTGAGTTTAATTTTAAAATTCATTACTTTATTATTTGTATCATGCAACGGCATAGATGCATAGTCAGTCTGTTCAGATCTGATGACATTTAAATCTAAGACACATCCATTTCTGTTAATTTATTTATTTATTTATTTATTTTTGTAATCAAATTTGTGATATTTGGATTCAGTCTAGCGTTTTGAGGTCTTAAAAAATAAGCAAGACCTTGTATTTCATCTCTGTTCCCAGATGGAAAAATAGGCAGCGGTGATTCTACATATAGCAGGTTGTAGAAACCTGATTGATCAGGAGTTACAGGTCTGTCTATGGACATATATGGTACTGGTGTCAACGCAGAATGGACCACACATGATGTTGTCTAAACACTGTTCTCCCACACTAGTCTCTTCCACGCTAGAAACTCTCCTATCTTGAATCCAGTAATTTTCCTCAGTACACTCCTGACATAAGTTATACACTATGAGTAATAGTACATATTTGGGCATTCCCTCTTTATCTTTGTTCCTTCATCTCCTTCACATGGCATTGAAGTTTGGAAGAATTTTATATTTTCTTTTAATAATAATATGCTTTAGTTTGTAAAAAAAAAAAAAAAAAAGACAATACAGTAAGATCCATCTTCTTTTCACTGTATTCAACCATACATTATACTATATGCTGCTACTCCAGATTTAATTCCACATTATGTTTAAAGTGTTGGTAATTACTGTAAGTTTAAAAGAGGTCCTATTTCAAACCTCTTAGATGCCAGGAATGTTTATATCACCTGGATCCCTTTTTTATCCCATAAGTCCATCATTTCCTCCCAGCATGTTACAGTGTTACTCCTACTCTACTCACTGAGTACGCAAAGTTAGCTGTACTCTGCTAACATATATACAGTGGCTAGAGTTTAGTTTCCCTCCATTCCCATCATGTTTCCACTAAACAAGGTGTTCCTAATATTTTGTCTCATTTCTGTAGGCCATAACGTGGTCACAGTCATAAAATTGGCCCCTGCTCATTGTATGCTTCCTCAGCAAACTATGCTTCATAGTTTGCTTCCTCAATGTTTTTGCTAATCTTTCAATATTTTGTTGATCTTCTACCCCATTTTCTCTCCACCAGACTGTATTTTTCCTCTCTTAGCACTTCATTCACCATCCTCCACATGCCCTACAATCCAAACACTATCAGGCCTGTGGCCACATTCTGCTGGTGTGTTTAGAGTTTGATTGAGAGTTTAATTGTGTTCCACTATAAATTTTGTCTCTGGGTGACTAACGATCCCTGCTGTAGTATCACAATTACCAATGTCTAAGTTCCCTGGAAGCCTAATGAGTCCATGCAGGGTGCCAAACTGCCTCAACAAAGACTGGGAACTACTCCTTCATTCTATATGTGTTGGTGGCCAACTGTTCCTAATCTATCGATTGACATTACAGCAGTCTGCGACAGAGAATCTGCTGAACATTCCTTGCCATTAAAGAGTCACCTAATAAAGCACATTATGCTTGTATAACAGTAACTTAATACAGCAAATATTATGTTAGATGGAAACTTTGTGACTTTATTCAAGGTCTTGGCATGCACATGTACTCCCAAAAGGTTTCTAGGTGATGTTCACGCTATGGTGGTGGCTGATTATTTATTAAATTATGCGTACAGAGCTCGTAATCCACGTTTACCAAGATGTATGCTTTTTTTTAAACCGCACTCTATGGCACAGTGGATATGTATACAAATGCTCCATTTTAAAAGCAGTCCAATTCTTCCTTTAACTCTTATGCACTCAGTTGAGGACAAATCATTTAAATTTTAGGTCCTGAGATTTATTATGGACGTTAGAAGATTATTCAGCTTTAGATTATATTGCTATGGTCTCATGCTGATCTTGAATGTTTCATACCAGTGCTGGATCAAATCATTGATGGTGAGATGAATCAAAGATGTAATACATTTACAATTTATCTCTATTTGACAGAATGGTTTTATGCAAATTTACAAGTGATGCAAAAGAATACAATCATTCAGCTAATTTCATTTTTATTCAGCGAGGAACATCTTAAAATAAAATCAGAAACAGCTTCCAGAACAAACATACTCATATAGAAACACACACACAGTGCTAGTAATCATTCCTGCAGGCTACACTAATCACATTAACTGCTTACTAACTGCTTGCCCTCTCATCTGGAACATTCCTGCCTTGCGTACTGCTGTTTTTTTTTTCAGTTGTTTTTCATTTTCTCTCCTTGTTCTTGTCCAGGGAGCTGTCTGAGAACGACATCATGTACTCAGCTATTAGACAGCTTTAATGAACTTTAATAAAGTTCTGTTGAAAATAGAAAACATTATGCAAATTCTATCAGTCTGTGGATGATATGCAATATCTGGAATGGCAACGCAGTCGCATTTCTCAAATATATTATGCTTCAGAAAAACAAATTTAATATAGAAAACTTTGTCTTTTAGATCCATGTTGTTCCTTAGACTGAAAGCAATCCAACCATAGAATTTGTCAAGGAGAAGAGGATCCATGAGATGATGAGCATGGGTCAGGGAAAAATGAACTGCAGCCTGTCAAAGTTAATATGCCAGCCTTTCCAAAGTGTTGCTTTTGTCTGAGACATTTTATTATTTGAATCTGTTTAAAATAGTGTTATATATTGAACACTGCATGGAAAAAAGTGCACTTGTGTGTGCTTAGATCACCAGCCAAGAGGGATGCGAATGGTAGAGTGGCTCTTCATGAAAGTGGACAAAAAGACAGAGAAAAATGAGACGCACACTGTCTGTTTACTCCCTTATGTCTGGTTAATGTTCTGCACTATGGCACCAATGTACTCTTCTAAAAGGAGACTCACTTGGAGAAATCTAACAATGGAAACTTTATGGATTCCCAGGCCCTGGGTAATTCAGGCCATGCTTTTATCCGGTACCTACCTGATAACTAGCTATAACTAACAACACCCAACTGGGTAATAAACTCAAGCAGTGTGTGTATGCTTGTGATGCCATAAATTTGAGCACTGATGGTGATGATGAATTTGGTGTCTATAAAGTGAATAAGTAATATATTATGAAACGGTAGCCAAAACCAGGGCCTTTCTATCTTATACTTAATATTAATTGCAAGCAAAATCAATTTACACACACACACACACACAAACACACACACTTCTCATCGACTGAGCTTTAATGCAACCAGTGCTTTTTCTAGTGAGTTAAATTTATTCCTGTGTTGTTTCCTTGGCTTAAACTTGAACTTTCCTGTTTATCATTTTGAGAATTGTCTGTTTATTATTTCGAGAATTGTCTGTTTATCATTTTGAGAATTACTTCCCCTTTTTTGTTGTTTTGGTCCAAAGCAAAGTGAAACCTGCACTTGAGTCTGCCCGACCAGCGTAAATGGCAACCGAAAAAACAAAACCAATCACACACAGTTTTTAATTATTGGTTTATAATTTGTGTGACAGATTACAAAACTGTTTGGAAGTCTTTTTGGAATAGCAAACAGATTTTGGTAAACAGAAAAGCTTCACTTGCTGTTAGTCAGTTTGCTGTTTGTGTCAACAGTTGACTATGGCTGTGATGTGAAAATCTATGTGTTATTTAAAATTGAGATTTAATCTCATCTTATTTTTATTTATATTTATACCAGCTAGGTCTGATTATGCTCCATAGCATAGAACTATTTGCATCGTTAGATTGCATGGTTTTCTAGTCTGAATATTATAATAAGTTTCATCAATTTTATGTCATTCTTCTGTTGTTTTTTTTCTTACTCACACTTTGACATAGGGCATTAAAGCTGGCCTGACCCATGTTCTGGCTTCTCCTTATGTTTTAATGATAATTTACATGACTGCCACTTTAATTTTGGTTAAGATAGATAGATAGATAGATAGATAGATAGATAGATAGATAGATAGATAGATAGATAGATAGATAGATAGATAGATAGATAGATAGATAGATAGATAGATAGATAGATAGATAGATAGAATTTGCATATTGCAATTGTTATTGCAATATGCATATGCAGTATGATTTATTTTTTATAAGAAACTAAACGAAAAGTGAAACTTTTACAATCATTGCTGAACTCTAAATTTAGTTAATTCTTCTTAACAGCTTCAAAAGAAATGAGATTATAGTGTATATAATAAAAATGATCTGCAGCTATAAAAGAGAGCTCTAATCTAGAGCTGGATTGTTTTAAATCCCTGACATTTACCGTGTGAGTAATGAGACATTCCTTTTCTTTTCTGCAATGGTGGAAATTTACTAACAGCTTGTCAAAGTAATAACACTGCTGACCCGAGACAGTAACTCTCACAAAATATCTTTTAGTGTCCTCCCTTAACCAGTACACACTCGAACACTCAGGAGCACACACACACACACACACACACACTCAGGCGCACACACCAAGCAGTGTAACACAGATGTTTATGACCATTTAAGGCTGCCTATGCAACATTTTAACATAAACTGTGGGAGACATGTCACGCAGTCCTGATTGGTGGAATGCCTCGCCGACTAGTCCAATAAGGCTCCTGTTTATGGAGAGGTCAACAGGTTAGGCACATCCAAACAAATACCCATGGAAAATCCAGAACACTTCTCTTCTGGATCCTTTCCAAGTTTAGAGAGAACAGGGAATCAAATCATTCTATCTTATCTCTCTCTTTCGCTTCAGTGCCAATGGGATGTTGTTTCAGTAAATCTCCGTCTCAAAAGTCTGTCTGTGTGTCTCCATTTTTCAATATTTTTTTACTGTTTTCCCAGTGCTCAAGCTTGCACAACAATGTCCACATCAGTGTTTATATCTCAGTACTGAAAGATTTAGTTGATTCTCATCTCTCTCGTAAACATCATCGACTCTTTCTTCTTGTGCCTCAGATGTTTCTCAGGCTCCACCTTTAAAAACCCATATTCAAGTTCATCTCTGATATTTGGTCAGACAATGAAACTTTATTTCTGATCCACATCGCATCCCATCATCTCGGAGATGCAGATCCTGAGTAAGTAGCTTATGCTCTTCTTTGGTGTTTATCTCCCATTGCTGCCTTGCTGTGTGGGTTCCGATACACTGGAAGTGATTTCCTAATATGGAAACAGAGGTCCCCATTGATGCCATGCAGACATAAAAAAATGTCCCCATCTCTAATAAACCTATTATAGAATGGAGACTAAGCTTTCAAACAATTTATTTTCCCCACTCCAACACCCCTCCCACTGAATATCCCTCTTGCTCAATGTCCATCTCTCCCTTTTTGTCCTCTCTCTCCTCCCTCACTCT
The DNA here is from genome assembly GCF_022655615.1 of Tachysurus fulvidraco. Lineage (NCBI taxonomy): Eukaryota > Metazoa > Chordata > Actinopteri > Siluriformes > Bagridae > Tachysurus > Tachysurus fulvidraco. The sequence goes on from NC_062522.1 coordinate 27,705,804, forward strand.
GTTCCAGGACATCTGAGCCAGCAGAGGCTCAAACAGAACAACAGGAAGCCACGGACGGATTACGACCTCCACACAGTTCTTTAATAACCAGGATCTCCCCAGATCCCACTGCAAAAGAGGATACTTAAGTGGACATTCCTGGAAACTCTAGCTCTAGAAAGAAGGAAACAGACGTTCCAGAAGATACTTGCTTCAAAGAATAGTGGCTAAGAAGGACAGATGGACTTCAGGGCAGCCCTTAAGCCCCGTTCGGGGCCTAAGCTTGGGTCAGAAATCAAGACAAACTCCCCAGCCAAAGTAGACTTTAGGTCAGTGTTGGGGAAGAAAGACGCAAGCCCACTAAAACCACCTCCACCAGAGCCAGATAACAGCAATGCACCTGCAGACTTCAGGTCCGTCCTCAACAAGAAGAAGAACATAGAATCAGAGAAGCCTATTGAAAAAGACACGGCTCCTACCCCAGCAATCACAAAGGACAAACAAACAAGCATTAACGGTGTGAATGAAGCAACAGTTATAAACAAAAAGAACAATGTAGTAGAAAATGCAGAGACGGACAAAAAGAAGGATGCAGAGATCACAAAAAAGGAGATTATTCCATGCACAGAAAAGAAAACTGATGATGCGATAGTTGAACCAAAGAACAAAAATGGGGGCATCAGTCAGAAGAAAAGTAACAATGTGAACGAGAGTTTAGAAAAGAAGAACATGGCCAATTCTATGGATGCAGAGGATGGGAAGAAGAAGGGCATGGAAAAAGCACCTGTGTTCACGCAGTCTCTGAGTGATTTGACTGTAGTCGATGGAGAGAGGCTGAGGTTAGAGTGCACAGTGAGCTATGACCCACAGACTGTCATCACCTGGACACTTGATGGGAAGGTTGTGAAGCCATCAAAGTTTATTATATTATCCAATGAAGGTATGAATCAACAAATCATGACTTCTTAATACATTGCATATTTGATTCAATTGTACTCAATTATATAGCATGTGTGTAATTTAAAAGCATTGGTTATGGGGCACGTCAGGAGACACACAAGTTCTTCTTGCTTTATGGTGCTGACCTGATGAGTTTGTGAATGAAGCTAGAAATGCCTGGTGAAGCTTAAACTGTGTTTTCAGACACTCCTAACAGGCTGTGGATCACTGGGCTCGTAAATCAGGGATTGTGATTCACATGGGTGACTCCAAGTTAGTGCTGCTATTTCAGCTCCTTTAGCTCATTCCTAATGAGACATCTGATACTCAAAGACGAGGCTCAAATACGACTGACCATCTGTACAAACACAAAGCGGCTAATGTTCTTAGCCACTCTGGCACAGTTAGAAGTTCAGAAATAGCAGTGCAGGATTCCCCAAGTTTGGGGACGCCAAAAGATTAGAGATATCCTGCATTGTTGCTTTATCCAGTAGCTAGGATAGACCTTTGATTTTACTCAACTCTATGTATAAATATTATGTCTGTTATTGTAGGTGTTTTGTCTGAAAAAGCATCAACTTAGCAGGAACATGCCAGCAGACATCTACAGTACTATTGCCAGTTAAGATAAAGTCCAGAAAACTCATATTTGGCAGAATTCTTCCATCCAACTCACCAGAAAAATGTTCTTAATAATGATTAATTTCCTTACCAGATTAGCAAATTAAATTAAAAATGTTTTGCTTTATTTTGTTTTTACATTAGGGGGCAAGTGTTCACTTACCATAGACAAAGCGCTTCCTGAGGATGAGGGACGCTATTTGTGCAAAGCGGAAAATGCAGAAGGAAAGGCCGAATGCTCTTGCATGGTACATGTGGATGGTCAGTGTCTTAAAAATATTCCTGCTTTTTTTCTTATTCGCTTTTATTTTTGATCAAATTAGCCAATTAACAGGCATTTATTCTGATTGTGTATAAATTAGTGCCATTAATTTTACAGCTGCTGCACCACCCCTGTCAGATATATTAACCTTCATTGATTGTATGTCTTTTTATAGATCCTTCAGATCCATCAGCAGAAAAGAAAAACAAGAAAAGCTCATCTTCATTACCTACAACTGAGAGTAGGTCAAAAACACTGTTGTTTTTATTGGTGTGTCTAATTTGTCAGTGTGAGAGTTTTCAGTTATGACAGCTTTCATGACAGAATCCAAACATGGGATATGACCAGGACTAGGAAGCTTTATGGTCACAGATCTAGAAATTACACTATATAGTACACTCGATGCTCCTCCATTGTGGGAATTCTCATGAAGCAGAATATATTTTAAATATTAAAAAAAAATATTTTAATGCAGATTCTATTTGATTATTAATATATCAGGACAATGTGGCTGTATGGTGGCATTGGAAGAAGGATTTTGTCTGTATCGAGTGTTGGTAAATGTAAGGTTAATAGAAACAAAGTCAGACTGCATTTATCCAGCTTCTCCTTCCTGCACAGTCCTGATCTAATAATAAGGATTAATAACAGTTAAATCAGTGCTGGTCTTAAATCAATATAAATGTGATAATAACCACAAGGGGAATCTCACTCTAGAAATATAAGAAGCAAATTTTATTGGAACATTTGCCCATCAGTTATATAGTTTACAAGCCTTCAAAGCATCTAGGATTTCACGAGCACAGCAAAGTAGTGCCTGTCACAACACAGTAAATGGATTATATGGAAAATGATAATAGGGGAATGTAAGGAATGCTGTAAAAAAAAAAGAAGAAGAAGAAGCATACGATGCAAGCAGAAAAAAATTTCCTAAAATGGATTAGAGCAGTTTTCTGCTGTGCTCATGTGGTGTTCATGGCCCCTTTAAATGCTTCCTCTGTCTATGTCTTCACACTGCGCCTAAGCATTAGTGAGGTTTATATGTTGCATTGTTTCTTGATGGCTATCAAAGCTAGAATAAATATAGGGGAGAGCCAGCCCCTTTTCCTGGATCCAGGGCCCCTATTTTTAGCATGCCCAAAAAAGGAGAATTCCAGCAGGCGGTATACTTAAGGCAAGCCTTCTCTGTGGGATGCTAAGCGGTTGAGCAAGCCTTCTGCGGAACTCCCGCACACTCTCCCAAGCACTCAAGAATAAATGCTGACTAGAACATATACAGAACAGGTATACATGCTCCAATATGACCTCCAGAATGGCAAGATTTTTCCATTAGTGCACCCTGTTTAAAAGCAGAGGACCCTTTCTAAAGGATGTTTCTATGTGATATTCCTTGTTGATGTCTGCTTGATGGATGATTTTTTTTTCCCTCTTGCCTTTAAACCAGTTGACTGGCTGCACATTGTGAGATGATGCTCACATATTTAAATAAACCAAAGTGATCATTTGTAGCACTTAGTCTGCCTGACATTACAGTACATTGTGTCTATTATCCAGATGAAGCTAGGATAAAGAAGAAACCAGCACCGAAGTCTCCCACCAAACAGGGTAACATCCAACACATTTCACGAAATGAGACACATGCAAAATAAAAACTAGTACATTACGATATACCAGATTCAGACCTGTAAATTGCCAGTATATAAACAGAGCATGTAGTATGCTTAGATAAGGTTGGGTTGAATTTAATGCAGTGCCACATTCCTCCCCACCTGTGCAGGTTCTCCGCCCCAGGTTGTTCAGTTCCCTGGGGATCTCAAGATCAGAGCAGGAGAGAAAGTTGAGCTACTGTGTAACTTTGGAGGCTCTACACCCATTACCTGCAACTGGCTGAAGTTCAAAAAGCCGGTGAGAAGAAGTAGTTGAAGTTAAGGAGAAACGAATGAGCATGAAAAGGGCTAATTTAAAGTTGTTGTGGTTAAATGGTTACGCTTCTGGGTAACTGATCAGCTGGTCAGGGGTTCAAGCCCCAGCACCACCAAACTTCCACTGCTGGGCCCTTGAGCAAGGCCCTTAACCCACTTTGCTTCAGTTGTACTGTATCAGGACTGACTTTGTGAGCCAAGTCACGAACAAGTCAACAAGAATTTTACAGTGTTGTAATGTATATGTGACGTTTAAAGACTTCTTCTGCTTAAAGGAGAGACAAAGATAAATATGAAAATGAGTGCTGTGGGTTCGATATTGAGACATTTCCACTATTAAAAGAATTGGCGCTTTTTATCCAGCAGTCAAAATCTAACAAAAAAAGATCCACAATTTGCCATTTCCTAACAAATATTTAGGTATATGCAGTTTCAGTGGATCATCGCTCACTGTAGTAACTTCCTACAGATTTTTGCATGATTAATAGTTGCACACAATAGCAGTTTGAAAATACTTATACACTGTTGTTTCATCTCTTGAGTCTGGCCACTTTCTATCATTCTAGATACAGACCGGAAGTGGAGGCATCACTATAGAGACCTCTGAGAACAGAAGTCAGTTGACAATTGCAGCGAGCGACCAGGACCACTGTGGCTGCTACACGCTGGAGCTGCAGAACAAATACGGCACCAAGCAAGCCTCGCTCAACCTTACTGTCGTAGGTATGACACTCAGCTGTGTGTGAGGCTGAAGGAGGACATAGAGCTGAGGAGCTGAATGAGATTCTCTATGTCCTACAGACTGTAAACTAAAATATAGGTAATTGGAAAATAATCTGAATCTGAAATACTTTGTAGAAAAGGTAAAATATATCAGCTAGGGATACTGACACTATTGTGTAGATATTCTTCCAGAGTCTCCAGAATCTCCTCCTAAAACCAAGCCAATAAGAAGACTTGCAACTAGAATTTCACACTGGGTGTGAATGAGACAAACAGCCTATTAAACTTGATACATTTTTAGATCCTTTTCTAAAGAGTCCTTTTCCTGTAATTTGGTCTATGTAACAGAAATAACTTAAATGTGAGTATGATGACGCACCAATTACGCACTTAATATTACATCCCACGCAAAATCCATCATTTGTATGATTATTTTTCCCATGGTAACGCAAATGGAAGAATGTTTTTTGCTAACATTGCCTAGGGCACTATTAGCAGAGATCAGCAAAGCAAATTTATAATGAAATAGTACACCACTAACAGTATTTGAGACAAAACATATAAGTAAGGTCATGTGCAGGAAACAAGAATTAAAGTGACTTTCATGAATATGATAGATAGATAGATAGATAGATAGATAGATAGATAGATAGATAGATAGATAGATAGATAGATAGATAGATAGATAGATAGATAGGTAGGTAGGTAGGTAGGTAGGTAGGTAGGTAGGTTGGTAGATAGATAGATAGATAGGTAGGTAGGTAACTTAGGTAACTTGCTTTAGCCACATGGTCTATACCATTTATATGGTGGATGTTCTCCCAAGAAATACAAAATTCACTATAAATTTTGTATGAAATGCTTGTTTAATGCATAGCATTTAATCATGTGTCGTATCTCCTTCACAACCTCATAACCATGTTTATAACCTCTGTGATAGACAAGCCTGATCCACCAGCTGGTGTCCCGGCTGCGTCAGACATCCGCAGTTCTTCGCTCACCCTCTCCTGGTATGGACCCACATATGATGGTGGCAGTGTTGTCAAGTCGTACAACTTGGAGATCTGGAACTCTGTGGACAACACATGGAGTGACCTTACTTCCTGCAACAGCACCTCTTACCATGTCCAGCAGCTGCTCCCTGACCGTCAGTACAAATTCCGTGTGCGTGCAGTTAACATGTATGGCATTGGTGAACCCAGCGCTGAGTCGGAACCTGTCAGTGTGGGAGAACCAGAGGTGCCAGGTGAGAAGGAGAGACAGCTAATATGTTAATTAAGTATTTAATGAATTATTAAAGTGTTGAAATGCAAATTCATAACAAGGGGAAAATGAATGTGTGCTAAAGTTAATTTTTTTTTAGAAAAAAAAGAAGAAGAAGAAGCAGAGGCTGCAGCTTCTGATGATGGTGTGTAATCCAGTCTTGGCAGCCCTTCAATTTATTTTCAGTAAACGTTTAACTCTTTCACCGACCCATCCATCTCTCCTTACATATATACTTCCTACCCATGAATTTGCTTAACACTTGAATTTATTAATTGCTCTCTCTCTCTCTCTCTCTCTCTCTCTCTCTCTCTCTCTCTCTCTCTCTCTCTCTCTCTCTCTCTATCTCTCTCTCTCGCTGTCTCTCTCTCTCTCTCTCTCTCTCTCTTGCTCTCTCTCTCTCTCTCTCTCTCTCTCTCTCTCTGTGTGTGTGTGTGTGTGTGTGTGTGTGTGTGTGTGTGTGTGTGTGTGTGTGTGTGTGTGTGTGTGTGTGTGTGTGTGTGTTCAGATTCAGATAAAGAGCCTGAGTACAGGGATGTGGTCATAAAGAAAGACAGCACTGTTAAAGATTTCTATGACGTTGAGGATCGCTTGGGCACGTAAGACATAATTGCACACCTCCAAAAAAATCAGTTTCTCTAATCATATAATCTCTGCACTATTAACATCATCTCTCTTCCTCATCTCTACCAGTGGCAAATTTGGTCAGGTCTTCAAACTGGTGGAGAAGTCGAGCAAAAAGGTTTGGGCTGGGAAGTTCATCAAAGCCTTCTCACAGAAAGAGAAGGAGAATGTGCGACAGGAGATCAGCATCATGAACAGCCTCCACCATCCTAAACTTGTGCAGTGTGTGGATGCCTTTGAGGGCAAATCTGACATTGTGATGGTTTTGGAAATGTAAGTACACCAGTACACAGTAAAACATGGGTTCTCAAGTATGTTGGCTTGTAGAAAGTTTAAGTAACAAAGCTTAATATATAAATAATAAAATAATATACTATATAATAACAAAGCTTAATATATGGGTGTGTTTATGTGTGTGTGTGTGTGTGTGTGTGTGTGTGTGTGTGTGTGTGTGTGTGTGTGTGTGTGTGTGTGTGTGTGTGTGTGTGTGTGTGTGTGTGTGTGTAATGGGTTGGCATCCCTAAAATTCAGTCCCTTAAAAAAGTCCCCTGAGATACTTTATGCCCAAGGCTCCTCGTGGCCTTGTGTAGATAAGTGGTAAAAAAAAAAAAGATGGATTTATGGAACAATACAAAGATTAGGAAAAGGAAAAAGGGATTAAAGAGTGGATTAGAACTATACTGCCTCTTAGATGATTACTCTTAAGTGTTATAGACTTAATTTTTGATATTGCTCTACCGGTATTATTGCTGTTCTGACTCACAACAAACTGGGGTCAAAAGTCACTCCTGGTTTTCATAGTGTTCTCATCTCAGGCACTATTGAAATCACTAGCATCTTTGATAGGCTTTTTCTCTCCCCAACACTTTTTATGGCGAGAGCAGCAGAGACAGTAGTGTGTGATTGGAGAAGTGCTTGTCACTTGTCCTTATATAGTGTTAACGTGTCTGAGTGAGGGAGGAGTAAAAGCACAATATTCACAGCCTTAGCTTGGCATCCATGATGGAAAAAAGGCCCAGATTTGAATCTGGGTTTAAGTGTGGGATTTGTTACCGTACCATAAGCAGAAATAAGTCTCGCTTGTTTAAAGGAACCTGCCAATAAAATGCATTAACGCTGATTAGGTCCTGTGGAGTGTCTTCCACTTTCTCTGATGTTATTGGTGTTCTCTGCTTGGTAATGCCTCGCTCGTCCCTGTCGGTTGCAGGATCTCCGGTGGCGAGCTGTTTGAGCGAATCGTTGATGAAGATTTTGAGCTGTCCGAACGTGAGGTCATTAAGTATATGCTCCAGATTATTGATGGTGTTCAGTTCATCCACAAACAGGACATTGTGCACCTGGATCTCAAGCCAGAGAACATCATGTGCGTCAACAAGACGGGCAGCAAGATAAAACTCATCGACTTCGGCCTCGCACGAAGGCTAGGTATTCGTCTGCTTTCTAACCCAGTGCAAATGTGACATCTCTGATAATAAACAGATATAGTTTGGAATTAGATTAATGGGATTGCTATTTAAATGCTTCAGTCAGGCTTGGAATATGTGAAATAGCATAGGATTAAGTTGTTAAACATCTTTTTTGCTCACTTGTCATTCGAGATGAACTGAACTTTTCTTCTCTCCACAGTGGACTCTGGTTCCCTGAAGGTTCTTTTCGGAACCCCTGAGTTTGTAGCCCCTGAGGTTATTAACTATGAAGAAATTGGCTATGCAACAGATATGTGGAGCATCGGGGTGATCTGCTATATCCTGTATGTTATACAGTTTTTATGTCTTTTGAACAACATTTATATACTATAAAGTAGCTGTGTGCTGTGTACTGAAAGGGGTTAAGTGGCAATGATTCCAATCTACTAGACATTCGGCCATCTAGAAGATTGATTTTGTTTGTTCCAATATTTCTGCTCACTACATATTAGGTGTAAGGTGAAGATATTGAAAGTTCTAAAACTGCTACGTGTACTCATCCCTCTCTTTTATTTTATCCTTAGCCTGAGTGGGCTCTCTCCGTTCATGGGGGACAACGATAATGAAACACTTGCAAATGTTACCTCAGCGACGTGGGACTTTGAGGATGAGGCTTTTGATGAGATCTCCGAGCAAGCCAAGGACTTCATCAGCAACCTACTGAAAAAAAATATGAAGTAAAGTCAAAAAGCTAAGCTCTTTATTTAAACATGCTGTAATCCTGGCACAGAATTCTTTTAATCATCTGGTTTCATAATGCTGACATACTATATGCTGTCTGAGTATTTTAACGAAAATTGCTTTTGCTATATTAGCAATATTTTTACAAGAGAGTGCAGAATATACTGTAAAAGCAGTCTGATCAAACTAGCTTTTATCCTGCAGGGCCAGATTGACCTGTGCACTGTGTCTGGAACACCAATGGCTAAAACAAGACACCAAGAACATGGAAGCCAAACAGCTCTCCAAAGAACGCATGAAGAAGTATATCCTGAGACGCCGATGGCAGGTTAGGAGTCTCAGTTCTCTCATGCTGCTTTTGTCTTGACACAGAGATAGTGTGTTTTGTTTGGCTTGTGCTCAAGAAATACACACATTTGTACCTCCGTTCTACAGAAAACAGGAAATGCAGTGCGAGCCATCTCTAGATTCAGCTCCATGGGAATGTTAGGAGGCATCGGGCTAAAGAAAAGCTCACCAACTGAAGGTAATGGCTAGCAAAACCTCCAGTTTTTAAACTGTCTAAGAACTATGAGTGAAAATATCAAGCCAATAACTGGGAGCATGTTACTATATGTGTGCTTGTGTGCTATCAGAAGCGCCACCTGCACCATTGCTAGAGACAACAGAAGAAGAAAGCCACGCCCCTGTTCCTCCCAGCTTCTCCCTCGTCTTCCAGGATGTGGAGGTGGTGGAAGGTAGCGCCGCTCGCTTCGACTGCAAGATCGAGGGTAATTAAAACTCAGCCAATAATATTCTCCAAAGATCTGAGTTTACTAAGAATTGTTTAAATTTAATTATGGGTCATGTAGCCCTTAAAATCATCTCAAATCTATTGATTTACTCTTAACAATTTTCAGAATTTACTTTAAATTGAAAGTTTGTCATTTAAAAATCTATTCACATGTAATAATATCTCGTTTCATTTAAGGTTTCTTTGCAAAAGTTTGCACTTAAATGAGTTGCCAGATCGAGAGACTTTTTCTTAAGCATTAGTAAATCAAGATTTGGATTGAAACTTTAATTTAAGTAATTTATTTATTAGATGTCAACATAAAATTTAGTTTCAGTGGACTGGGGCCTTAATGGTAATGGCAAACAAACGTTATTCAATCACTCTTATTTAATGATTTATTTAGACCTTGTCGTTTATTTTTTCACTCAAAACAGTTCCACTCTGAGGAAGACATCTAAGAGAAATGTGTAGGATATTATTTAGTCTTAAATTCTCTTTATAGGATGGTTTTAGTTTTGAACTCAAAGGTAAAGTAATTAATGAATAATTCAGAAATGTCATATGCCATGTTTTCAGTCCGCCATGTTTTCAGTCGGCATGTTCATTAGGGAAAGATGTTATAGATATACACTATTTTAAATATAAAGTTAATAATAGGAAAATTTCATTCTATTTTAATTAAATACATATTTATTATTTTAACTTGAAATGTATGCATTAATGTATTTATATATCATTATTTATTTTTATTCTTATTATCTTTATTATATATATATATATATATATATATATATATATATATATATATATATATATATATATATATATATATATATATATATATATATATATATCCAATGCTGACATTTAACATCTATGATGTAAATTGCAAGATAAAAAATAAATAAATATTTTTTATTTCAATTAAATATAAAATAAAATATTATCTATTTTAGATAAAGGAAAATGTTAAAAGAAAGTGCTGTGTGCATTTCCTTCAGGCTACCCAGATCCTGAGGTAGTATGGTACAAAGACGACCAGCCTATCAAGGAGACACGTCATTTCCAGATTGACTACGAAGAGGACGGCCACTGTAGCCTGGTAATATCTGAGGTGTGTCCTGATGATGACGCAAAATACACTTGCAAAGCGGTGAACAGCCTCGGAGAGGCCAGCTGCACGGCCGAACTGATGGTGGAGTTCATGCAGGAAGAAGAAGGAGATAATGAGGAAGAGGAAGAAGAGGAGGAGGAGGAAGAAGAGGAATGAGGAACACGGTGGATGAGGGAATGCTGACAAGAAGAGATGAACTGAAGACTGGGTGGAAGTTTGGGATAATGTGGGAGCTTTGCATCTCTTAAAGCTTACATTCATTTCTCTGCTGCTTTGGTTGTGAACACACAATGTCAAGTCTTACACCCATGCAAACCTTCATGCACTTGTCTTTAAAGAGCAATGGAAAATATATGAGTAGATCAAAGACATTCCAATCCTGTGCTTGGTTTTGGAGAATCGTCAGCTGCAGAGATCTGTTTGGCCAAAAATGGACAAGTGTCAGAACTGCATGCCTTGCTGAACAAACCTTTTCGGTGCCTACATTTGGACTTTTAATCCACTCATATTGTTGATTCTCCAGAGCAGCAGCACTTATTTTAGAAGACGGGTCACGCTATTTTGGCTTTCCCAGTCTATTCTTTTTTTTTTTTTGGTGCGTTTCACGGTTCTGCTTACACTCTAGCACAGTCAAGTGGTGAAAAACGACATTTAATGTGTTTAAACACTCTAGATATTTGTATTCTAGACAACTGACACTGAAACCAGTTTTAAAGACCTGTCTGTATAAACATTATTTATAATCAGACAATCTGACTCATGTTTAATACTGTAGACATCAGCAATAGCAACAATTTTTACTTCTTTATTGGGTTGATTTGGCATTTTTAATCTATTTAACAAATGATAATCACTGTGCTCTGAAACTCTTTAAATCTTTCTGCAAAACTTTAGGAAGTCTGCCTGTTCTTTATCGGTTCTAACGCTTCTCACTATTATTTTAGTCAAATTGCATGCCAAAGCATCTTTGCTTATTGAGGTGAACGTGATTTAGAAGGTCCCACTGCAGCCCTCATTCTTTATTTATGTCTTTGTACAGACGATTGTCACCATGCTGTGGGTTGCTGAGTCATCTCAGAGAATAAATTTGTTAAAACTATTATAATAGGACCTAAACCTAGCTATGGAGGGTTTCACATAACTTGACAGAAATACTGAGTGAGTAAAATTGATATCCCACAATAGAACATTCAGAAGCAAAGATACAATCATAAAGCAGGTCAACAATTATTTAGTTATAAATGTGCTGCTGTGATCAGTGTCATTGGTTTGCAACCAAATTGGAGTGGCCAAATAAATAAAAGTGTTTCCCTCTCGTAGTGCGTGTGTTTTTCACTTAGTTTCTGTGCAATTTTGAAAAAGTGACATCAATATTCATAGTAATATTATTTGGGAGATAAATAGTTGCCGTGAACGCACGGATTATTCATTCATTCTCCTCGGGTCACGAGGTATCTCAAGTGTCATCAGGCATCAAGGCAGGATACACCCTGGACGGAGTGCCAACCCATCGCCATGTACACACACACACACACACACACGCTCTCACTCTCTCTCTCTCTCTCTCTCTCTCTCTCTCTCTCTCTCATTCACTCATGCAATCACACACAATGGACAATTTTCCAGAGATGCCAATCAACCTACCATGCATGTGTTTGGACCAGGGGAGGAAGCCGGAGTACTCGGAGGAGACCCCCGAGGTACGGGGAGAGCATGCAAACTCAACACACAAGGGGAGGCGGGAATCGAACCACCAACCCTGGAGGTGTGAGGCAAACGTGCTAACCACTAAGCCACCGTGCCCCCACGCACGGATTAAAGTGTGACAATACATATAAAATAATTAAAAAGCAGGCTCTTCACTAAGCTCCCCACCGCCATGCACTCTCGAACACCACTTAAGGCAAATATACAGTAAATTGCATGATTAAAATGTCACTAAGATATATTTCTTTCCTTATTTATAATCATTTTTTATAATTGTTATTTATATTATAACCAATCCAGGAGGTTTACTGCAATAATATCTTAGTAGGGAAGAGTATCTAAGATTTCTTGAACTTCCATTTAAATTTATATAGGATTTATATAAGAATTATAAGAACTGATGGATTTTGATAGAATTACTCCAGACAGGGTCAAAGGAATAGTTTCAAATATCTGAAATAGTTTTTCTTCTGTAGCTTCCTTTTGTTTGAAGTTTCTTCAGGCATCAATGGGCCTTCATTCAAACATTCAATCAAAATTGATATCATTTCAAGATAGATTACTCACTTGCTGTGAATGGATGATTTTCTTTGTTGAGATTAAGCAGTAGAAACATCCAAGACAGGATTTATTTCAGTAACATTTAGAGCTTCAAAATAAAGACTGAGGAACGAATCCTCAGTATTTTGCATCTTATGAAATAACACTTGATCTAGCAAATCTTATTACTTTACCTTTTTTAACTGCAGTTATTTTGTAGGTGGGCAGAGAATGCTACTGAGTATCTCTCCTAATTATGACAAAGATGCAGTCAACATTCACAGACCTGTTCCATATAGATTCCAATTGGATTCCTTTAAAAATCGTTGTACACGTGGTTTTACAGTATATTTATTTCCTGCCCTGACAAGACAATTCCTGCTGGGAATATGTGATAGAAATATATGATAGAAATCCTTGTTATAATTCTCTAGAAGTTTCTTTTTGGAATACTTAGGATTTGTTTTTTACAAAGGCTCATGAATTTGCTTAAAAGTGGTGTGTCTTTTGTGCTCTTGGTTTGTTTCACTAAGTGTCAAAACGTCAATAAATGCAGAAAAGAAATCATCAGAGGATGTTAACTGTGTTCCTGGTGTAAGTTTTCTACAAAGTTTAAATATACATGCAAAATTTTAGACCCATCTGCGACATCTTCTGGATATATAGGGAATCACAGCTAGGCGCACAACACATGAAATTATTTTTATTATATATAAATTATATTTATAATATATATATGTATATTATAATTATTTGAAATTAAATTTGAGCTTCATTATAACTGCACTTAGGGTTCAGGATCAGGTGATCATAATCATGAAATTATTTCTGTAGACTACTCAGTTAGCCTGTTTTTATGTATTTTTAATAATTTTTTGCTTCAAATTCTCATTCCGCCCTGAAACAAATGAATAATTCATTATAGGCTGTTAATAATTGTGAGTAGCTACAGGCTGAAAAAAGGGTCTGAGAAAAAGTTCATATATTCACTTAACTATAATTATGCTATAGAATGTTGTGTTGTTAGAATAACACACCACCTGACAAATAAAGTGAGAACATGTTTTAGAAAAAGATTTTTTTTGGCACCTATGATGACTGGCTAATGGGCTAATTTAGATTTCCAGGAGCCATTATCATGGAATTACAATATGCACTAAGTCGGCCATCAGGTTTACAAAGACCAGTGTTGTGAAATCGGAATGTCTTTATGACCCTTAGATTCCCGTTGATCTGTTCTACCAGAAAGAATTACAGTGGATACAAAACGTATACATTCCCCTGTTATAATAGCAATTTATTGCGGAAAAAATACTCGTACACCATATTTTCCTATTTTTATTGTGAAATAGCAACCAAAAACAATTTCAGGCAAAAAAAAAAAAAAATAGAAAAATCCTTTCATAAGAATGTATACAGTACCTATAATAAACAATCATACCGGTAAGTTATTTGGATAAGTATGCACACAACTTAACTAAGACATTATCAAAACACATATCACAATGCTTAGCAATATCACATACACCTGAAAAACTGCAGCAGTCCTGCAGATGGTAGCGGCTATGGCCTCAGGCGATGGCTCTTACTCCATTGTCTAACCCACAAAGCATATCAGAGAGACATTTCTCTTGTGTGTTCAGGTGTAGAGCACATCACAGAACTCCTTAAAATTTGTTGGTATTGTCTGTATGTGTGTGGTGGGAAACTGCTATAAAAATGCTAAAAAATGTACAGCATATAGAGTGGATACCTCTGCACATCTCCTCAAAACAATAACATAATCGCACAGAAAAGTTATTTTCACGTCACTGGGTATTCCTTACACAATATCTTTCATTTATTCCATTTGTCAAGTTTATAAGAGTCAAAATTGTGTCTTGTAACATAGTATATTTTAGCACATGGTCAAAAATGGAGGCATGCCTAGGACCCAATATACCATTGGAGGCACAATCAGTAAGTCTCACACCAAAGAATATTAAACAGTGACTGGATAAGTTCCTTTAGCAATTGTAGGCTACACTGTTTGTGTGGTTCTCATATCTTTAAATAATTAAGCCACTTGCCTCAATCTCCGGTGAAGGGCTCATCAGCCACATCAGTGTCTCAATCCTTTTGTGTAGCCACACAAGAGGAATTGCCCAGTAATCAAAGCCATTCTTACATCTAATGGTTAGGGTGAAAGTGTGAACTCCCCCCCTTTGGCTACGCTTAAACGCTCACTCCTTTGTATGGTGATTCATGTCAAGCCACTTGTCTTTATTATTTCTACAACCTTGAGGTTTGTGGCCTTAACATTATTAACTGATGCAGCTACACTTAGCCACACAATAAACTCGTGTGTGTTTGTGATACCATTACTTATACCACCAATTAACATGGTTTTCATGGCCACAATCTTTTTCACTTTTCTTTTTGTCGTTGCATCAGTTTACATTGAATTAGACACCCCACAATGGAAAATGTATGAAGTAATTTACATTGACCATTTATGGATATTTGTGGGAGATAACTGGACTGGAGAACTAGTCAATTCATCTGTGAACATTTTCAAGAGAATTGTGATTTTATATAGTGATAACAGTTTGCAGGAGTAAGGTCATTTGTGATTTTTCTTTTTTGTCTGCATGCAATTTTCTGTTGTTTTTTTGTTTTGTTTTTTTGTTTATGCTTCCTGTAGAATTGCCCTGTAAAAGGAAAATAGCTTACTATACCTGAAATGAATCCTTAAACTCTCAGATTTATACTTGTAAGTCTCACTTGTAAGACACTTTGGATAAAAGAGACAGTCTTTCCTTTAATAAGAAGATGCTTTAAGATCAGATCCAAAAACACAGATTTTGACAATGACTATGCAAAACTGTTAAACATATACATGAATTAGTTTCAGTTTCAATAAAAAGTCAAATGTTTACAAAGTCTTATTTCAAATACTTTCGTAAATCTAACCGATCTAATCAAAGATATTTGAAGAAACCGCAGCTAAATCTAGAGTCTTGAAAGACTGAAATACTTGCATTCATCCCTTATGGTTTCATCATATAATCAGTGTTGTTTTTTACATTGTCAACTATAATATTTATTTAATGCTTTTGTTTTTTCATGTGGGGGCATGGTGAAATGTTAGAACATTTGCCTCACACCTCTGGGGTGGGGGTTTGATCCCTGTCATTTTCTCCACTTTGGGGGATTTCTTTGGGGGTTTCCTTTGGGTACTCCAATATTCTCCCTAGTAAAGGTGGCTGTTCTGTTGGCTGTTTTGGTATCTCTAAATTGACATGTGTGAATGAGTATGTGAATGTCCCCTGCCTTTTACCACGAGTTCCTGGGTAAAAGTTCCAGGTTCCAGGTTTCACATGATCTTGTGTATGATAAATGATACAGAAAATTAAGGATTTTTTTTTGCCATATTTAAGGTTTGACATTTTTTATGTAAACAATGATGTACCTCATTTTAAGAACATTTAGAGTTTAAAATATATATTAGCAAAGTCTTTTCTTTGCAGTTACTTTTCTTTAAAGATCTTACTTTCTGAAAGAAAGAATTATGTCATGTTCTAAGCAATTATGTTGATTATGTGTTGTGTTGAGGGCCCATGGTCTAATTATCATCTAAGGACTCACAGACCCTCAGTCCAGTAGGCAGTCTACTGGGCTCTTTTAAGCAACTTGTTTACCGCTTATGGTAATTTTGGTGTCCTTATGCAAATTAGTGTGGTCCACAGTGCAGGAGCAAAGCAGTAGAGTGTGGTTATGTGCTAATCATTACTGTTTTTTTTTTTTTTTTTTTTACAAACTAATTCAGTCATAAGTGTGATTAAAGGTTGTTCAATATGAGTGTGAAGCTTATGGCACTTTCACACATACAGCGACTCACAGACGCAAAGCAACTGGAAATCATTCATTTTCTTCTGTCAACAAGAGCAACAGCAACAGTCGGCATCCAGAAGTGCGCGTGTCCAGTGATGCAACAAAGTTGAGCAAAGTTGAACATTATGCAAAAATAGAGTGACTTGATGCAGCGACTACCAATGGAAATGAAGGCAGTAAATCACACATGATCTGTGGCACATAATGCACATACACTTGTGAATTTTATATTTAAATCCTCTCCCTACAAAATTATTCATTTTATCTGCAATTTCTTTTAATTTGAATGATAGTTGTGCTAATAGCATGATAACAGCAATTGATATTACATTTCTCCACTCCAAACTCCTAAAGCTCTCTATACCCCCTGCCATCTGTCAGTGGATCACAAGCTTCCTGAGAGACAGGAAAAAACAGGTGAGACTGGGAGGTTTTAACTCTAGTATTCAGACAATTAGCACTGGCGCACCTCAGGGATGTGTCCTCTCCCCACTGCTATTCTCCTTCCATACCAATGACTGCACTTCAAGTGACCCAACTGTTAAACTCCTGAAATTTTAGATGGCGACAAGTCTGCATACCAGCAGGAGGTGAAGCGGCTATGTTGCATTCAGAACAGCCAAGAGCTAAACACCCTCAAAACTGTGGAGATGATAGAGGACTTTAGGAAAGACCCCTCAACACAACTCCCCCTCACAATATCCAACAGCCCTGTGTCATCTGTGGAGTCCTTCAAGTTTCTGGGCACTACCATTTCCTAAGACCTGAAATGGGAGTGCAACATAAACTTCATTATCAAAAAGGCCCAGCAGAGGATGTAATTTCTACATGAATTAAAGAAGCATGGACTGCCACAGGTGCTGTTGATGCAGTTCAACACCGCAGTCATTGAGTCATACATACACTGCAGTCATACATCCATCACCATCTGGTTTGGAGCAGCAAAAAAAACAGTACAGGAACAGACTGCAACGAACAGTAAAAACAGCAGAAAAAATAATTGGTGTGCCTCTGCCCATTCCCCAGGACTTGTACCATACAATAACCAGAAACCGGGCAGAAAAAAACACTACTGACCCTTCGCACCCTGGACGTTGTACAACCTCTTTCAGCTCATCCCTTCTGGCAGGCACTACAGAACTTTGTTTACCAAAACTGCCAGACACAGGAACAGTTTCTTTCCCCAGACAATCACCCTGATTAACAACTCACCATAATTATATTCACTGCTTCATATCAATAAGTACTGCATTATCAGAACTGTCAGTCTTCACTGTATATCATCTGTACACGTTACACACTACTGCTTCTGCATATTGTACAAAAAGCATAAAATTGCACAATACTGTTATTTGCACTACCATTCACTTCTCACACTTTATGTACATAACTGATCAGTCATATGTTCTGTATTTCTACTGTATTTAATACTCGTACTGTATATATTGTCTGACATCTGCATTGTCTTGTATAGTATAGTGTTATTTACGTCTGTACTTTTGAGAGTCACAAACAGCTGGAACCAAATTCCTTGTGTGTGTCATCACACTCGGCCAATAAACCTGATTCTGATTCTGAATCCGAATCTGAATCTGAATCATTCTGCAAACTACGCGTCCCAGAATGCAACAGAACAAAACATTGCCGCCCCTGCCCCCACCTCCACCCCCTCGACTCTCGTCACGCCTCAGCGGGGTTTCTTATGTTGAAAGGGTTCATTGTGTCGGGTGCTGAATGTTGCTCGGACTCCGTGTGTTATCGTCAGAGCCTCAGGATTAACGGGACAGCAACTTCCATGGAGACAGAGTCATGCGCGCAGACGAGCCTCTAACGGAGAATGAGACATTAACGGCGCTTGATGCGGACAACGATGTCCCACTGAGACGGTGTCTGTGTCTATGATCGTTGCTTTAAAATGCAAGAAGATGCGCTGCGAGGCCGAACCGTGGATAAAGAATTTCTAAAAGCACGGATTAACAATGTAGTGGATTTACAGCGCGTCTGATCCATCGATGGAAACGTGTAGTGACCTATGAGGGGGGAAAAATCAGGATCTGCGCATCTTTGAAAACTGTATTGTGCATCACCAGGATTCATTTTTGATTGAAAAGAAACACCAACCAGTTTATCGTCTGGTGTATGAGCCACTCTCAGCCTCATCCTCATCACCATCATCTTCGTCAAACAGAGAAACAGAGAAACACAACCATGGGCAACGCAGAGAGCGTGGACGCGCAGCTCACAGACTTCAGGGCGAGGAACAAGCCGCCCAAACTGCCCATGCCTGACCCCGCCGAGCTCGAGGAGAGGTTCTCCATCGCTTTGGTAATGTCTGCTTGTACCATCCTGTAATTTGGGTTAGGATTCAGTAATAGAAATACCTAATAGTAATGGCACAGTGGGGATTTCTAGACGGCAGACCCCCTTCCCCTCCCCTCCCCTTTTGGCCAGATCGCTTGTGAAAGCAGCAGCACACACACACACGCACACACACGCGCGCGTCTATTGTGTGCAGCTTGGCTGGATGGATATGTGATGTTTGCGGCTGCACAATAGCTACTTGGAATGGGTATTTTAGCGTCTGCGTAACTGTGCGGAGAAACCTGTGCGCAAGCCTGCCACCCCTCACCTGCCTGTGTCCGTCTATACCAGCTGTTCTGCTGATCATAATGCTTTTTATCACAATATTAGATATTCACCTTTTACACTACAAAGTACAGTATAACAGGAAACGCTGTGAACACTTATTCATGTGTCAAAAAGGAAGAATTGTTCAGTACTCTTACTGTACATACCATAATACTGCATAAATAGTATGTAACTAAACCACTTGTAATAATTTAATCTCGTTTTTCTATTTGTATATCGATTTTAAAAATAGACAACATACCCTAATTGCCAATTAATCATAATACAGATGTATTACACAACTATATACTACTGTACTCATTATTTATTTATAGTAGAATTTGTATGCCAAAATTGTATGGTGACACAATAATAAATGCAAACAGCTATAACTGTATGTCGAGATATGGCAACACAACTATTACTATACAAAAGTTAAGAAGCAATACTGTACTAAGTCATGTCTATCTGTATATATGTATACTGAGGGCGGAAAAAGTAAGTGCGCCAGTTTGGGATAATGTAGAAAACAAAGTTTTTGCGGACAGATCTGTTTTTAAAGCAAATAGTGAGAATTAAATCTAATCAGTTCCCTCACCATAGTCTAAGGCAAACAAAGGGAAAGTATAAGTGCAGACAGTGTATCTATAACCTGACAAATTGCAAAGAATCAAAACCATATATTATACTGATGTTCCAAATTGTCATGATTTGCAACATTTAAACAACCAAAAAATATATATATTGTAATTGGTAATATGTTCGTAAAACACTGCACTATGTAGTGTGTCAAAACAGCATGAAGTAAGAATGTATAAAATTCACATCATTATTAATTTTTGACAAATAATATACAATGGACCCTATACTCATTTAAGCTGCATCCAAAAACTACTTTATTATTTTTTTATGTATTACAATTTTATAGACTGGTATAGGGTGGGAATAATATAAAAAAAAAAGGTGTATAGATATATCCTAAATGATCATAATCAGAATTAGGTTTATTGTGTGTTCACACACAAGGAATTTGGTTCCAACTGTTTGTGACTCTCAAAAGTACAGACATAAATAACACCATACTATACATTTAACTATACAAGGCAAGACAAAACAGACTATACAAGATAATACAGACGATGTTAGACAATATATAATGAACAGTATAATTAAATAGTAATTCAAAACTGCTAAACTGATTTTTAACCACAAAACTAAATCACTTTGTGCTTGGCAGAAACGTTTTTTAATTCACGTTGGTGAGATGCTATTCTGAACGATTAGAAGAAATCCAGTTTAGATAACAAATAAATGCACAGACATCAGAATCAGATTAGAATCAGAATCAGGTTTATTGACCAAGTGTGTTGACACACACAAAGAATTTGGTTCCAGCTGTTTGTGACTTTAAAGTACAGAGTGCCCTTGTGACAAGTTTTTGGGGTGTACTGATAGATCTGATAGATCTCATGAACTGATGAATGGGGTGTAATTAGCATAAAGAATTTCTCCTGGACAGGTTCAGAGCAGAGAAGATTAAATCAGATCTACTAGGAACTGAACTCAGACCTGCAATCCATAAATGCTTGTGTTTATAAGTGTTATTTTAGAGGGTGTATAAAATGGAGGGAATGCAAATCCAACCTCTATGCCAAAACTTTGCATCACAAACTCTACCCCACTGAGACTGACTATAGAGTCTAATGCTCTTTGAACTCTCTATTAAATAAGAAGCACAGTTGTTCTGTTTTAACCGATTAATCATTTAATCATCTGTGCACCCGCCTCTTGTTCCCAAGAGAGTCAGAATGCATCTGTGCTTACATTCAGAAAGGTCTGTGCTTAGTGCTCACTATGATGCTTGGTAGATTGCTTTCTCCGTGTCCCGGGATAAAATAATATGACGCGTATGTATCCTCGGACTTTCTACTTTATGTGCTGGTGTTTTCTTAATCATTTCAGTTGATGCGTTATGTAAAGAAACAAACTCGTTTATATGATACCGTAATATCATATTCCTTATTCCTCATCCTATGGCTTGAAAACTTCCCTGACATGGAGATACCTTCCAAAAATAAAATCTCCTCAAAGAAATCTTTAACAGTATCAAAACACTTCTTTTATAATGTTTAATAGTCACTGACTTTAAGTCATTTTAGTTCAGTGTTTTTCCAAAGAAATCTATGCAAATGTGTACAAACCTCCAACAGTACAATCTGTTTTGAACCTGAGTAAATCCAGAGATCGGTTATTATCATGGCTTTTATTTGTATAATGACTTCCTCACACCCAAGTGCAGTTTAGAAGAGAAAAACGAAGTTTGCATAAACACTCGCAATACTGCACTCAGTAAGAACGTATGCTAGTATGGTATTTGATTTATAACAATAGTGAAAGTACAGGTTTTTATGTGGGTGAGGGTTGGGTTGGGTCGGACATTTAATAATTTAATATTTTTGGAAAGAGTCTACATCTGACAGTGATTTATAACAGTCAGCAGTAAAGCTGTTCCTGTTGTGGTTCCTGTGGGAAGTTCTTCGTTGCTGATTTTTTTAGCTTCAAGAAAGAGAAAGCAACACATGCAGTTGGGGAAAACAATTGCTTAAAGCTGCTATAACATAACAGGAACTAACTTGTTTCGTGGCAATAAATGCTAAATTTTAATGATCCTTTGTTGTGATTTAAGAATAACAAAACACATTGGGATGCGCTGTTATTGAAAAGCAATCAATTCCAACATGCTACCATGCTACTCTGCTTCATGTTCAATAGTGTAATAGTATTTCCTATTGGATTTATTCCTTACATGTGGCCCTGCCATATGTTCATGAGATTAGCAAGTGCTTAATCTTAATTATTTCAAATCTGGTCAATCCATCTGGACAAACTCAATAAGTGGGTGTGAGTCTTGGCATGTTCACAATGTCTAGTCAAAGCATGACTAAAACAGACACGTGAGTGACAGATGATGGTCTCTGTATCTTGCAGAACTCTATGAACCTTCCACCAGACAAGGTGAGACTTCTACGGCAGTACGATAACGAGAAGAAGTGGGAGCTCATCTGCGATCAGGTGAGTGGCACGATCGATTTCTTAATGCTGCTAAACATCACTGCACGAGCATCAGACTGGCTGGAAACTCTTTATTAAGTAAAAACCGGAGGTAAATGAAGAAAAAAGTAGAGATGACACTGGAGAATGGTTTATGATCTGACAATATTTTGTTTAAAATACTTGGATCACTATAATTCTTCTTACCATTATCATTTAGTATGAGTAGCAGAAGTGGTTACAGTATAGACAAAATGCTTCAATTTTGAAATTAGGATAAAAACAGTTTAACTCTCTAAAGTGATCTAGAAGTGCAATTATTTAGCGAATTTTTCCAAATTAGCACAGATTTACCACGGGTTTGGGCCAAGACAAGTCAATGACATCATCACAGTGCACATTCAGCAAAAGCCCCAAACAAACATTTAAGCTGCATCTATTTGTTACTTTATTAACATTTTATAGACTGGTATAGGATGTGAAACTGGCATGACTCTATCTAAAATGAGTAAATCTATCTAACATAATTTAATGTGACCGTTGCAAATGAAGTCACTTCAAAATCAAGCACTTGTGGCCACAAGCATCACAGCTAAACTACTGGAGAAACTGACAAATAAAGAACGTCCTTCTGCAAAAACTACCTGAGTCAATAATGCACTACAGCTAGAATATACTGTATGCTTGTTATGTACAGTGAGTTTTAATTAGACTACAGTTAATAAACGTTTTTACACAAACAAAAACATACTTAAAAATAGCATAAGGGTCAAAGCCGAATAGTTTTAGAATATGATCGCTTAGATATTTGATTATAAGTGATGAACCAGTAAAGGTAAGTGAACCTGGTGTTTGCTGACACAGTTTACATTCTGCTGGCCAACTACATATAAACAATTATTTATTTAAAAAGCATTATTGTAAAATATAATAGTTAACAGAATTCAAAGCACATAGTCAAGCCTGAAGCATGATGTCTAACCTGGATGTATTTCCTTTTTTCAGTTATTCCAACCATCAGAATAGAGAAATGTGCAATAATAAGCTTAGGAACTATACTTTATATATGCTGCTTTAAAAGTGAGTCTTTGTGCTTCTACTTCTCTCCAAATTCCCTCACTTCCCCACACTGATTGGAACTCTCACTAGGAACAAATACACACCTACTGCATTTGCATACGCATGAGATGTTGCCATGGTTACACTAATGTGTGCCAGCGAGAGCATGGTCGACTTTTTTTATTTTTTTCTTCTTCTTCCTGGATGTGTTTGCTGAGACGACTGAACGAATGAGATATTAATAATGCATGATCATATTTCTCTCATGAGACATGCAGGATGATGCTGGAAGGAGGAAAATAAAATTGGTGGATGCTACCTGGGTAATATAGTGTATGGTTTAAAAGTCCAGTACCAACATCAGACATTAATAGATTTCACTCAGATGATCATTTAAAACAGATATTAAAATTAAATGGTAATAATTAAATGAAATAAACAATTAGCAGAAGCCTTTTAATATTAAGTATGTTTAAAATAATATAAATATAGTATATAAAAATATAGCAAATAAGGCATATGTTTTTATCATTCAGGAGGTTCTTATTATCACTATTGATTAACGTCCCGGACGCAGACGAGATCCGATTTGAGCTGATATAAAGACGCTTTATTTGTTCATTCATCTTTAAACGTTCTGTTTTTCTAATCAAGCTTTGCAACACGCCATTTAGTCACATCTCTAATCAGACTAGAGAGCGTGAATGAAATAAGAGAAGAAAAATGTGTGTGGAAAATGGTTCCCTTTCTGGATGAGCTTCCTTCAGCTGAATAATTTACATCATGGCAAGTTAAAAGGCCACACCAAGCCACAAATATCATTTTGTATCAGAATATATATATATATATATATATATATATATATATATATATATATATATATATATATATATATATATATATATACTGTATATACAATAATGAATTTCCATTGCATATAATACTGTGCAAAAATCTTAAACATTTTTTTTAAATGATCATTCTTCTTAAAAGACAAATAAAAGTAAACAGTAATAAACAGTAATAAACAACACAAAGCCAATATTTGGAGTAACAAGCTCTTAGCCTTAATCGTCTCTTATGTCAAAAGTGGTTTCTTAGATCTTTTCTTTTTTTTTTGCACTTTGCTGATATTATGCGCTTTGCTGAAATATCTTTCCATAACATTATTTTTTTGGAGAAGTAATGTCTAGAAATCCACAATGTTTAGCAAAATCTGTTAAAAAAAAACAAGGCAACTAAGACTTTCACAGTAGTGAATAGACAATAGATAGATAGATAGATAGATAGATAGATAGATAGATAGATAGATAGATAGATAGATAGATAGATAGATAGATAGATAGATAGATAGATAGATAGATAGATAGATAGTTAGACAGACAGACAGACATACTATATGTATGTATGTGTGTATAAAGTCCCTCCAAGTGTATTTAAACAGCAAGGCCAATTCTTGTGTTTTTATGATTAGTATAACTTAAATCTGTGTGTTTGTATGCAACAGGAACGATTCCAGGTGAAGAATCCTCCTCACACATATATCCAGAAGCTAAGAGGATTTCTCGACCCTGCTGTCACAAGAAAGGTACTGTAGGTTTTATCTAGATGATAATGTTACTCTTTGTATGGCAATGTTCATCGCTGATACCTTTAATACCGGCTCTTAACAACACGCGATACTTATGCAGTCACACACACAGTCAAGTTACAGTCAATACATCAACATTTATACACAAGGAAGGGTCTTCATATTCAGACACAAGTAAACACACAGCTTAAAAAAAGGCACTTGATCCAGCATATCAAGTCAAGTCAATAGACAGCGTGCGAGACAATAGACAGTGCAGGCATTATGTATGTTTACATGACATTGTGCTAAAATAGAGAGGTGTAAACACAGAGGGTTCTTACAATCATTTTATATATTCCATTTTATTATATTTCACATCATATTATATCACATTTTAATCTACAAACTCTTAAATTAATTCATAATTTCATCCAGAAATGAATTTCGTTAACAATGTTATACATGTTGGCCTCAAGTGGCATTTATACAGGTTTTTTTATATTTACAGCCCAAAACAGCCAAGAACATATGGTTATGTGCAACCTTTACTGACCCTTGATTTCACAATTGTTCACAATGCTTTAGCTGATATCATGCAAGAAAAATGGACCCAAGCCTGAGACACACCTTATTTTTTATAATACAAGAAAAGCACAGAAATATACTGTATGTTCCAATGCTGTGCTGTAAGGCTGTGCTTATATCAGCATTTAACATTTCCAACTGAGAAAACCAAAGAACAATGGATTTATCATTGTTATAGTGAGTCTGAAGTCATTTTCTATGGTGAAGAATGTTGTGACCTTTTAATTCTGAGATATACTTTATCATGTGTGTGAGAGAGTTAGCATGTACATTACATGTGATATAACAATTTGTGACCTCTTTTTTGCTGTGCGTGCTTGCATGCATGTGTCCGTGAGTGTGTAGCCTAGTGGTATGTGGTAGCCTAGTGGTTAAGGTGTTGAGCTACCAATCGGAAGGTTGTGAGTTCGATTCCTATGTCCACCAAGCTGCCACTACTGGGCCCCTGAACATTATTCAGTTTATTTAGCACATGGAAGTGAGGCCTCCCACTTGAGCTCCTTGTTCAGCAAATATGTATTTGTGTGATGCCTGGTATTGTTTGCATCAATTTGCTAAAATTATAAACTTTTCCTGCAGAAATTCAGGAGGAGAGTTCAGGAATCCACCCAGGTGCTCCGTGAGCTGGAAATCTCACTCCGAACTAATCATATTGGGTGAGTTATGTGTTGTCAGACAGTCTTACTTAGGAGTTCTTTTAAAAAGCAATGGATTGGTTTAAAGATCGCAGAGGATTGTTGTTGTTCTTTCAGCAGCTCCGTGTCCGGGATCGCCACAGCGGATCACGTGGTCCGCATATTAGATGTGGCGCAGGTTATATGATGGATGCACTTTTAGGCGCAACTAATAACTCTTCAGTGGCTGGGTTAGCTCCATGCGCAGGAATCAAACCCGGGCTGCAGGATCCTGCTGCTGCAGTTTTATTTTTAATTCCATAGCACCATTAAACAGTGGTTTACAAAATATGACCAAGAATAAGTAAGGAATAAATCACTTGCTAATCATGTTCATGCTAATTATCTTACTGTTACTAACCCGAAGCTGATTATTTTATAATAGCAAGACATTCCAGAGTGTTTTATTCCTCAAACTGTAGCAGTTTTGATAATCAAATTAATGTCATGTAATACTTTTCATTTGTTTATATAGTTTATAGCAATTTCCATGAAGACGCTTTGCCAAGGTTGGACAGGAAGGAATAAAGTGGCCTTTATTGCTTATCATTAATGATCTTGTGGCTGAATGAGTAATAATAAATAATAATAAAACCAATAATAAAATGATTATAACTAAATCTATATTATATGAGGGTGATGGTCAGTTGTATGCAAACATTCAGCCAACTTGTGTTTGTTATAGCTGCTGTATTCTATCACCAGCTTCTCTAGATATTTATGACATAAAATCCAATGAAAAACATACAGTTACAGCTTTACCTCTGACTTTAAAATAGAGTTGACACTGGTGGCTCTTTTCAAGTATGCAAAATAAACATCTGCTCACAGAAAATGTCAGCATAATATAAATAATCTGTTTATGAGGAGCTTTCATCATTAAAGTTTTTGTGTTAGTTGCCACTATAATAAAATCACTATAGGTCTATAAAGCTGTAAATGAATTTTCTGACCAATTAAAATTGTGCCTTTAACAGCATTTTGATCTAACTCAGTTCAGTTTTGGAGCTTGTTCACATGGATGATACACTTATTCAATAGGGCGAAAATATCGGACACTTCATTCATTCAGAGGTCACAGATTTGCATATGTAGTGGAAGACAAGTAGAGATAAAAAGTGTTAACTGTATGAGAATTTTTTTTAGGATGGCCGATGACACTCCGGGGGACAAGACTTCACATGAATGTCTTAAATTAGCCCATTTTGTGTGATTTATTTTTCAACCATTTTCTTACTTCCTTTTTAAAATTAATACAGTTTTTTTTAACTAAGCAAGTTCTTTTACTAAGATTCTTTTCTTCCTGTGCTCTCAGGTGGGTAAGAGAGTTTCTGAATGAAGAGAATCAAGGCTTGGACGTGCTGGTGGAGTACCTATCCTTCGCACAATATGCCGTTACGTGAGTCTTTTTCTCTCTCATATTTTCACTCATGCTCTTCATCTATTAGCTTGGATATTAGGATTAATCTGTATTTTTTACATCATCATTTCCCTTCTCCAGCTTTGATGGAGATGCAGCAGAAAGCGCTAGTGGAGAGGCATCTGTAGAGACCCCGTGGAGCAGATCTATAGAAGATCTACACGGAGACACCAATCTGTCCTCACCAGTCAGCAGCAGCAGTATTCAGCGCTCCACACGACACTCCTTAAGGTAAACCAGTCACATTAAATTGTTCTTTTAATTCCTAATATTTTTAACATTAGCATTAGGAACTTAATCATACTTTGTTTTTCAGGTCCAACACTCTTCCTAGCCGAAGAACTCTCAAAAATTCCCGTCTGGTTTGTAAGAAAGATGATGTGCACGTCTGTATCATGTGTCTCAGAGCCATTATGAACTACCAGGTATGTGGATTAGAAAGAAGTATAAAACTTTGTTGGAAAAAACAGACACTTTTTATTACAAGTTTAATCCTTTCCCTCACATTTTCTTTGTCTATAGTACGGCTTCAACATGGTTATGTCACATCCACATGCAGTAAATGAAATTGCTTTGAGCCTCAACATCAAAAATCCCAGGTAAGCCACAATAAATAGGCCTAATAGAATGAATTACATTTTAAAAAAAAATGTTTATTTCTGTATTGAAAGTTTCAAAGACACATATCACCCTTTTAAACATTTCAGTGGAAGTAGAGGGTCTAATATGGTCTGGTGTGAAATGGGCTTTACAGTCATTTATTCACCTTCAGTATCCTCAAAGTTGTTTAGATTACACAGTTCACAATATCATACAATGTACAGAAGATATAAAATATTGAGGTCTATTACAAAAAAAAATGCTGGAGCAGGTATGATTAGTGTGCTTTATGTTGTATGTGGCATGACTGGTCAAACTTTCTGCTGGAGCAGGCAGGATTGGCCAAAACCTTAGCTGGGATGGGCAGGATTGGTCAGAATGTCTGTGTGTGGGGGGGAGGGGGTGGTCAATGCTCCAGCTGAAGCAGGTGGGTCAAGATTTATGTTGGGTCTTGCATGAGTGGTCAAAAGTCTTTCTGTGGGAGTGTGCTGGATTGGTCAAACTTTCTGCAGGACTGGGTGGGATTGTTAAAGCTTTCTGCTGGAGCAGTTTAAGATTAGTCATACCTTCTGCTGGAATTGGTGAGATTGGTCAAACCTTCTGCTGGAATTGGTGAGATTGGTCAAACCTTCTGCTGGACTGAGTGGGATTGGTCAAATTTTCTCCTGCATTGTGTCAGATCATTGATCCATCTCTCTATGTTGATTAAAGTGATTTACTTATGTCCTCTTTGTCTGAATGAAGCTCACTAAGACATTGAGATGAAATATGCCTGATCGTCTTTCTTCACAAAACCATTATCACTGGATCCCATTATGGGCAAGACAACAGTCATCTTTAGTGTAAACTTCAGACTTGAAGGACTTTTGCAGTTTACTGTGATGAAGTATATGATGTGGTTTCTTCTCCAGCATGATAGAGACAGGAGCTAATCATTTCTGACTTGCTTGTGTCATGTATTGGATAGGACCAAAGCTTTGGTTCTGGAGCTGCTGGCTGCAGTGTGTCTTGTGAGAGGAGGGCATGAGATCATCCTTGCAGCCTTTGACCATTTCAAAGAGGTACTCGAGCTTCTGACTTCAGTCACACCAGTTCAGATCCTTTTTAACTCCACTTATTAATGTAATGATGTTTTTATGAGTTTTTGGGTTCACGATTGGCTGCTAATGAGGTTTTTGTTTGATCTGAGCTCATTTTTGGTCTTCTAGGTCTGTTCAGAGTCTCAGCGGTTTGAGAAGCTAATGGAGGATTTTAAAAACGAAGACAACAATATTGATTTCATGGTGAGTTCATGTTAGAACCCTCTAATCTTAATGGCTTTCTGTGAGCATTTGCACCATTAATGATTTGTGCCACTGCTTTGTAGGTTGCATGCATGCAGTTCATCAACATCGTTGTTCACTCTGTAGAAGACATGAATTTTCGAGTTCACCTGCAGTATGACTTCACCAAGCTTGCACTGGATGATTATCTGGAAGTAAGACACCATTAAGTCTTTCAATATTATTGCCCAATTATTGAAATGGGGATTATTTAACACAGGCATTCAGATTTAATGGTTAAGAAACAGATAATTAAGGAACTTTTTTTGTATTTATGCAAATGTTTGTTTATATCGTATATAATGGACATAACTTAGCAAGGTTGTTAATTATACAAGAACCAATCGATTAATAGGTATGTGATTAAACAGGTAATAGGCATGTGATAACCATGATATTCATAGCATAATCCACCACGGTCAATAAAAGGTCTTCAACTGAGGTCTTGAAAAAAATAAGTGCAGCCTTAACTAAAACCCATCCACTCGTACTCTTACACTTTTCTGTGCGCATATAGAGACTGAAACACACAGAAAGTGATAAGCTGCAGGTACAGATCCAGGCGTACCTAGATAACCTGTTCGATGTGGGCACACTGCTGGAGGATGCTGAGACCAAAAACGCAGCGCTGGAACGCGTGGAGGAGCTGGAGGAGAGTCTGTCACAAGTATGAAGAATTCATCTAATCTAAACACCTTCTTCAGCACAGTTTTAACACAATGTATACAGAATGTGCAGCAGAATATAACAATCCAACACACACATGCATTAAGACCTAACTATAACCGGTGAGACATATAACAAATCAAATATATTTAGCAATTTTAACATTTATTAAATACAAAAGACAGTCAGAGGTCAGATCGGTACAACGTTATAAAATTAATGAATTTTTCATTCTTTGATGAAATCTCTGAAATGAGTTTTTCTGAAATTAACCCTGTTGCCATCTGTGATTTTTCTGTTGCTAGATGACGGACAAGCTGCTGGACATGGAGAATGAGGCCATGTCTAAGATTGTGGAGCTGGAAAAGCAGCTGATGCAGAAGAACAAGGAGCTGGACTCCCTCCGGGTGAGGGTTTAAACGACATTTTTTCAAACCATTTCAAAGCAACCGAGTTAGAAACTATAATTCAGAAAAAAAATGACAGTTTAGATTTGACTTAAAATCAGCCACGTGAAATAAAATCACGCACTTGTTTGTTTACTGTGATGCAGGCTTTGTACAGGGACGCTAGCTCTCAGGTGCACTCACTTCGGCGTATGGTGCGTGAGAAGGATGAAGCCATCCAGAAGCAGACCAGGCTGGAGAAGAAGATTCACGAGCTTGAGCGACGTGGTAGTCTGCAGATCCAGGTGAGAGGAGAGGGAGATGGTGAGGGAGAAACGTCCCCTCTGCCCTCTCCTCCTCAGCCCATGCCTCTCTCACCATGCCCTGATGCCATGGTCCAGGCTGGTGCAGGTGCCAGCAGCTCGTATGCTTCTTCGTCACAAACTGGAACCCTGAGAAAGATAGCCACTCCTCCTCCACCTCCACCCCCGCCTCCTCCACCACCACCAATGCCTGACTCCTCCTGTGAGTAAAACATGTCCGCCGAATAAGCTAAATGTACATATAAAATTTACAGTATATTTAGTTTATTTTAAAAGAACATTAACAAATATTATATTATCCTTGAACATAGGTTTAAGGGTCCTTTCAGTTTTATTTTTATTAGACGTCATAAATGTAAACAATAGATTCTTTGCTCTGTCATGCAGTATCAAACGAACCATCAGCCGTCACTGCCGCTCCTCCTCCTCCACCACCGCCACCGCCACCTCCTCCACCCCCTCCTCTTGGGCGGGCCATGGAGATGTCCACCCCACTACCCCCGCCTCCTCCCCCTGTAGCCCCTCCTCTCCCTGGCTGTGGCACCCCCACAGTCATATTCAATTCAGGCCTAACAGGTATGTACTTTAGGTGGATATATCTGTGAATGTACTGTATATGTGCAGGCTATGTAGCTGTGTGTATGAGTCCAAAAAATCTTGCCAAGTTATTGATTTCTGCTTCTGCTTAATTGATTCCTCTATTCCGTAGCCAGTTATTTTCTTTACATTTCATGGCAAATTTCTGTTTTTGCTTGCTTGACTTTTTGCAGTTTGTTTTACTCTCTAAACTTTTCTGCTTTTATCTACTTTTCTTTTTCTTCCTGCTCTCAAAGATGGACCAATCAAGCTCTTCTGTAGGTTTCCTCTGTTTTGGTGATCTCTGCTGTGTTTATTTTCTGTGGCCATACATTATAAAATGTGTGTGTGTGTGTGTGTGTGTGTGTGTGTGTGTGTTTTTGTGTGTGTGTGTGTGTGTGTGTGTGTGTGTGTGTGTGTGTGTGTGTGTGTGTGTGTGTGTGTGTGTGTGTGTGTGTGTGTGTGTGTTGCCTAATTGAATAAAAAAAAGTTTGATGATCACATCTGCATCTTTTCCCTGTTCCAGCGGTGAAAATTAAAAAGCCAATCAAGACCAAGTTCCGGATGCCGGTCTTTAACTGGGTGGCTCTGAAACCTAATCAGATCAATGGCACTGTTTTTAATGAGATTGATGATGAAAGGATTCTGGAGGTAATAAGGCATCTGGGATGTTTACCTTCCTTTCACAACAGTGGTGCACAAAAGTGCTTGAATCGTATTATTACTTGTCTGGTCATGCCTTTGAAACATTTAAAGGTTTAAATTAACATGTTGCTGTAGTGGTAACAATTGATACATTTATCAGCTAACTCACTGGACTTATTGACTAGGTTAAATGAATGGTAGATAAATCCTGGTTAGAGAACAACTACTCCTGCAACTCCATGTGTGGTTATCTGAAAGCTAAGTCATGTCAACTGGATGTCTTTGATCGTTACCCCTGAGTACATTCTGGCAGGTTTGATTCTACGATCATACTTAACCATAAGAATAAATATGTAGTTCATGCTTAACCATGAGTCAGAGTTCTGTAACTTGAGTCATGTCAGCTGGACTTCTTTCTAGTGACATCAAAACATTTCACTAGTCGTTTGAGCAGTTACTTCAGTCTGAGGGAATTTGGCAAATTCTACAAATTTGTATCCTCCAGGGTTAAGGATCCTCCACTCTCTGGATATTCTCAGGGGTAACGATCAGAGACATCCAGTTAACATGACTTAACTTTCAGATAACCACACCTGGATGACTGAGAATCTTCACAGACATATTTTTTGCTCAGTTTAGTTAGTCAAAAAACACAGATGGTGGAAGCCTACTGAGCCTAGTTTACACTGGACATGTTTTAATTTAAAAAAAAAAGTGACAACCCATTCACATAGGATTATATGTTATATGTATGTATTATACGTAAGTGTCATGCTTCCATTTACCTGTAACTGGCAGGATCTGAATGTGGATGAGTTCGAGGAGATGTTTAAGACCAAAGCCCAGGGTCCTTCAGTGGATATGACCTTGAGCAAGCAGAAAGCTCCACAGAAAGGCCCCAGTAAAGTGTCACTCCTAGAGGCCAACAGGGCCAAGAACCTTGCCATCACTTTACGCAAAGCAGGAAAAAGCCCTGAGGAGATCTGCAAAGCAATTCAGTCGTGAGTATACACCTCCGCACTTCAGTACACTTCTCCATAGGGTATTATCTAAAGTACAACCAAAGGGTTATCAGAGGTCATTAGAAAATCTGTACATTCTTTTAATATTTCTGCTGGGCTGATTTGATTCGGGTGAATTTTACAGCCATATATAGTTCACAGCCGAACCACTTCCTGTCCGTTGTCTCTCAGGTTTGACCTACGCACCGTGCCTGTGGACTTCGCCGAGTGTCTGATGCGCTTTATGCCCACCGAAGCAGAGGTAAAGACGCTGCGACAGTACGAGAGGGAGCGGCGACCCTTGGTGGAACTCACTGACGAGGATCGCTTCATGATGATGTTCAGCAAGATCGAACGGCTACCTCAGAGGATGACCATCATGGCCTTCATGGGCAACTTTAGTGACAGCCTGCAGATGCTCACACCGGTGAGTGATAGAGGGGGAGGTAGAGGGTAGTAATTATGTTGTGGACAGAAGAAGGGATGGAGGATGGGGCAGAGAAGAAGGTGTTAGAAAAGAAAAAATGTCCATGGATGTTATGATATGAAATAATAGAGAGATTTTTAGGATGGGGAGATATGGGGTGGAAAAAAGTGCATGATTAAGGGTTCAGGGTTCTCATATTCAGGGTTCTGCTCTGCTCAGGTTTATTGTCTGTTCAGAGTTTTACATATTCATCTAATCTTCTTCTGGGTTTCTTTCAGTTTCTTCCCAACTCCCAAAAACATGGGTTTGCTACTGTAAACTGCCCCTAGTTGTGAATGGGTCTACATGCCTGATGCCCTGAAATGAACTAGCATCCTGCCCACCATGTATTCTCACATCAAGTGTTCCTGGGATAAGCTCAGGATCCACCACAACCCTGACCAGTTAAAAGCAGTTAATGAAGAAGAAAAAATGGGTAGTAATGTTAGATGGAGAGAGACTGATGGTGAACTGAAGATTGAGAAGATTGATAGCTCACATTAATGGATGGCAAATGCACAGGATTAAAACAATAGATAGGAATTCATTGGAACTGATTAAACATTACATAGTATATTGTAGCTCAATGGATAGAGGGATGGATGGAGGAAAGGATATAGGATGGGTTAATCACACTGATGGGAAAAGAGAGGATAAGTGAGTAAGGGTATAAATCATATCAAATATTAAACACAGACAGAACGATTAAACACTGCTATAATCTCTGCATGTATAGCTGGACAGATGGATGGGTAAAAGAGGATAGGTAGATGGTAGTGGACATGGTTATTTACGTCTACATCCTTTTTTTCCAGCAACTTCATGCCATCATTGCTGCATCTGTGTCCATTAAATCCTCCCAGAAGTTGAAGAAGATCCTTGAAGTGAGTTGGACTGTTTATACAGAGACGCACTACAGAGCAATTCCTTATCTCACTTGATACAATTTTTCTCTCATATCTCTCATTTATCAGATCATTCTGGCTCTGGGGAACTACATGAACAGCAGTAAGAGAGGAGCTGTGTATGGCTTCAAGCTTCAAAGTTTAGATTTGGTGAGTCTGCAGATCAATATTAGTATTTTGTGTTTGGTGCATTCGAATCAGCCCTGTTTTATTTTTCTGGTTCAGAGCAAATCGACTTTACAGTGAAGTAAACATCTTCAAAGTAAATAATGAAATCAAACCCTGAGATGCCACGAGTGCTTGATGATAAACATCAAAATCTAAACAACTAAAATGTAGTGCAAGGTTTTCCCAACAGAGGAAAAAAATATCTGTCCTGACTAATTTGCAATACAATTATTCATTTGTTTATAATTATTGAAAATGTCTGATATGTTGATTTTCACTCTGCTGAGCAAAAGGACCACGAGCGTACGGGTAAAAAAAAGGTCCATGATATACAGTAATTATCTGTTAACTAATTGGCCACTGATTCTGTATCTTCTGTTCTTGGGTGAATTTCTGTATTTTAGTTTCTGTACATTTACAAGGCACCTAACACACAAACCAAACGCTTCAATAATGAATCACATTTTGTACTATTTTTTACATCCTCTAATCAAATCTGAATCTTTTTTTTTATCTCAGCTGCTGGAGACCAAGTCCACAGACAGGAAGCAGACCCTTCTGCACTACATCGCTAATGTGGTGAGGGAGAAATACGCCGTCGTGAGCATGTTCTACAATGAACTCCATTATGTAGAGAAAGCTGCTGCTGGTAAGTGTTTATTTATTATCACAGTAATGTATGAGCAGCAGTGAAAAGATTGTCAAGCACATGGAGCACTAAGGAAATGCACTCTGTTGCAAATGTATTGCGAATAAAGATGGATATGTGTTTATATTTATTTGTTTGCTTTAAGCGTTTTCATTTAGAGTATTTAACAGTTTTCTTACATTAAAGAGGGAAAATAAACTAAAGACGTATTTTATTGCAGCATTTGAAGGTTTGATCCCAGCAGCATGTTGTATTCCTCTGTTTAACTGAGAGATTTACAGTACTGTGATTTTTTTTGCTTAGTCTCTCTGGACAATGTTCTGCTGGATGTGAGGGAGCTGCAGAGGGGGATGGATCTGACTCGTCGTGAATACAGCATGCACGGCCACAACTCGCTGCTCAAAGACTTCATCCAGCACAACGAGAACAGGCTGAAAAAACTACAGGATGATGCTAGAATCTCACAGGTAAAAAATAAATAAGCTTTTGGACTTGTTAGGTACATTTTTAAACCAGGCTAGAGGAACGTTTCAGACTTGTAATTTAGAACCTGGGTTAATTTTTATCCAGGTTATTAAACCCGGCTCTGAAGCAGAATTAGCACCGCATTTGCTCTAAACAGGCAAATAAGAAACAGAGCTTCTGTTCCAGAGAAACTACAATCTCTTTCATCCTGAAGAGTTTCCTGTAGAGGAAAACGACTTTACTTCTAACTGAAAGTGTTGGCACTGAAGGATCTTACCTTAAATGTTAAATAAATGTCTTCTTACAGAAAATTGGCACTATATCAAATCATTCTGCCTGTATGTTTTATTTTGTTATTGAGCAGAACATTTTTTAATCTGTTTAGTATTAGATTTAAATTGCATGTAGTATCCTCCATACAAATAAGCATGAGTGAAGATACTGCAGTCGATCGTCTGACCAATCAGATTTGAGAAATAAAAAGTGCTGTGGTATAACAGGAGCCTACTCATGATGGAGAGGTGTAAAAAAAAAAAAAAGGAAAAAAAAGAGCGGAATGAGAGAGATTGATGGTGAACAGGGAGGATATGTGACAGTCAGTTGACATCATGTGTGTTCATACAGGACGCTTTCGACGAAGTTGTGAAGTATTTTGGCGAAAGCCCCAAAACAATGCCACCTTCTGTCTTCTTCCCAGTCTTTGTCCGCTTTGTTAAGGCCTACAGGGTGAGTCTGGATTTTTTTATTATTCTTTTTTAATCTTGGAGACATAAAGATAAATAGAATCCTAATAGGTTTTCGTGTATGTTACTGACTCTATACACTACATTCATTTTAATGTTATATAATCTTTTTTTAAATCAGCAGGTTGTCATCTTGGAAAACATTTTTATTCTAGAATTTGTATGCTAGAGAACTACAAAAAAAATTAAGATGGATTAAAAAAATAGCTTCACATGGAATAACATTTTATTCATCTGTTTATCGCTTCCTCCTCAGCAAGCAGATGATGAGAACGAGCAGAAGAAGAAGCAGGAGCAGCTGATGATGGAGAAGCTTATGGAACAAGAGGCAATGATGGAAGAGCAGGAGGATCAACAGGTAAACAGAACGTCCTTCAAAATGTACTCTATCTTTTTTTGCTTCTCATATATCAGTGTCTAAGGCAGAGTGATTCATAAATCCTTATTTATTTATACGTTTATTTTAAACATCCCAGTCTTAATTCAAACTGGTGTTAACAAATATAGAAATATCTGTATAAATGAAATGCATTTATTTCATCATTTTCTTTCCCACATATTAGTCTCCATCTCATAAAGGCAAGAGGCAGCAGCAGGGGCTGATTGCCGAGCTAAGGAAGAGGCAAGGCAAGGACAGTCGCCATGTCTACGAGGGCAAAGACGGCGCCATCGAAGACATAATTACAGGTGTGGCTCAGGCACAGATTAATGCCTGGAGTCAAGAGATAAACAAATGTGCTTTTGACAGCAGTGTAGATGTACATAGACCTCACACACAATGCATCCTGTGTGTCAGGATTAAATCCAAAAAGAGATTAAGCGTATAAAAATGCAGATTTAATCATAAAAAGATGTAAATCCAACCACATGAAGTGCTTCAGAAGGTCTAAGATGCAGTTTAGCAAAAGAACGAGAGACTTGAACATGTCTTTATTTAGCATGAGAATACAGGGCAAATTACAGAAAACAAAATTGATATTAATGATTTTTATATGATAGAATTCCACCTAGATTTCTTCCTGAATTGTATACAGTTATCTTTATTTATTTATTTATTTATTTATTTATTTCATATACATGTACAGTACAGAATGAATTAACTAGTGTTAATGCATGTGAATAAAATCTTAGGAGGATACAGGGTTAAGTGTGAATGCTTTCTATACCTAAAATCCCCAGAGCATTAATGCAGCAATCGACAAGAATAAGACCACGGTGGTGGCAACAATCAGAGGAAAACCTACAATCAATACAGGAGGAGTCAAATCAATAACAAAAATAAGAATAAACTCAGGTGTTGGAGATGTAACTTCCATTAAATTCATTCACGTTTCACATCACATCCTGTGTAATGGGGCTTTTGTGGCAAATATGAACAGTTTATTGGGTAAAATGCTCATCAAAAGCTTTAAGCTTACAGATATCAGTAACCTGGTACTAACCTAGTAACGTCACAGTAGTTCAGCTTCATCTCTGTGGCATATTGATGACGTTTGTTTTGCTTTTTGTTTTGCTTTTTAAAGTTCTTTTAAAGAGAACCCTTTTCGTCTTTGATTAATTTGACGAACAAAACCTCTTCCAGTACATTACATTACGTCTTCCATGACCTCCATGTCCACCTTACAGTGATCATGGGAAAAAAAAGCATATAACCTGACAGCTTGATACTCAGAAGCAGATCATCCAGATTAGGAAGTATGTGTTTATTTATTCTCCTGACTCCAATTCAAATTTTAGATGAGTATACATTGTCTAAACAAGCCCTGTTGTAGGGATATTGTGAGTTTAATTTTTTTTAAAAATGCCACCAAGTCTCTATCTCCATGGTGTAGAGCCAGGGATGCAATATTAGGTGGGACTGATGGCAAACTCTCTCTCACCTGTCAATCAGAGACACAGTAGCCAACCACAGAGCTTGTGTATGTGAAAGAGGGCAGATAATGATTTCCTCTCAACATGTGTTACACTGTATTGGCTTCAAGATTAACTGGGAATGTACATGCCTTCACATCTGAGTTTAGTGGGATAAAAAAACAACAGAAAATGAGCAGAAACAACACCATTTACGCACACTTTAACCAGTAGTGTAAAGGCATGTTGTTAACATTGTACAGTCGCTTGGGAATATACACATATCATATACTGAGTAGACAGCTTGGGAATATGCACAGATCCTTGAGTATCAGATATACTGACTGTATGAAAACTATGAGTTAAATCATATTTAAAATAATTGCATCTAGTTGTTGGGACACGTCTAAAAAACAACAAAAAAAAACACCTCGTCGTTTTCCTGTGATGTGATTGGATGTTGTTTTGCCACAGTGCTGAAGACCGTCCCCTTTACTGCACGATCAGCCAAGCGCGGCTCACGGTTCTTCTGTGACCCCACCCACTCCGAGGACTTCCATTACTAAATTAAATTCTCTCCCTCAGAAAGGTGGCTTTTCTCTCTCTCGCCCATCCTGATTTGTCCATCCTTCTTCATACCTGTCTCTTTTTTCTTACTTGTTTTTACTCATTCTGCATTATTTTGAGCATGACGTCTACAGGTTCCTTTTCCTGCATGAATCTTATTTTCCGGTTCTGGCATTTCATCTATACATCACATGCATGCACCGATGCAAACTGTTGAATTTGTAACTACAAACGTGTCCCCTGGAGTCGTGTCAAAAATCTGAGTCAGTAACTAAGATCTTTCTGAATAAATGGGGAAAAAAATGAAATTCAGGTCCAGGTACTTAGTACTGAATTTACTGAAACGTCATGTTAAGATCTGAATGGAGAAATAAATGAAATTTGACGATTCCTGACCAAATTAAAACAGTTCTTGGTAATTCTTGATGACTCAGACTTTTGGACATTGAAATTTAATACATGTTGTAGATATTTAAACATATCTTGTCACTGTGTTGCCCACGCAGACCTGCGCAGTCACCCTTTCCGCCGGGCCGATGCCGTCCAAAGGAGTGGGAGAAATAGCTTTGACAGACAGAGCCTTCATCTGCTCCGAGTGGCCACCATCTGCTGAGAAGGGGGTTCAATTATTACAGAAAAAAAGAAAAAGAGGGGAGCACTGTGTTGCACCTTTCACTAGTTCCAAAGGTTAAAGTAGAAACTAAAAATAGTTTCATGTTCTTTTTTCTTATTAATTGCACTTGGAACTGATTCACCTGCAATGCATTTAGAAGATGACTGGAAGCCAGGAGTCATATGTCATGTCTTGTGCACTCTGCAAGTGGAAGTGGCTCTACGAACAGCTTTTTTCAGACTGACAGACAGGATGGAAAGAAAGTGTCCACACACGCTTGACTACTATGGTGTTTCGATCTCCCGTGAACAGTGTTTATGTCTGATTTGGGACACAACCGAAGACGCACTTTGCTTTTTTTTTTTTTTTTAAATATTCAGCCCTCGTAATGAACGATCTTGCAAAAAAGAACTGGATGGAGATTTAAGAAAGACCAGCATGAGGGAAGACAGACAGCTGGTGCTATAGAGGACAGGCTCTGTCACTGGTGCTATGGAGGACAGTCTCTATCACTGGTGCTATGGAGGACAGTCTCTATCACTGGTGCTATTGAGGACAATCTCCTTCTTTACCAACGATTCACAAAATCTCTATTTAATCGATGAAGTTCAGTGTTAAATGTATGTCAGCACACACTACTTCTCCTGCTTGGCTTCTCTCGTGATGTTCGTGAACCGTGGAAAGGACTTTTTACTTTTCTTCTTTCTAAAAGAAAAATACTGCATCGAGGAAAAAAGGATCCTTTTTTTAAATATACAGATATTTTGCTACAAAAAGTGAACCCCTTATTTTTTACATTGACCATCCATTGTGATATTGTAAATATTGTTGAAACAATCCGCTTCCTCTGAAATCAGTTTAATGTTATGATGTCACAATGTATTGCAGTATTATTAAGATCAGTGGTGAAACAAGTGGATCCGGTCAATTTGTGCTAAATATCTCACTCATCACACGTAATGGTAATGGTAATAGTCTGTGGTTTGCACATTACACTCAAAAAGCTTGGGCGGATGTTAGGATGTTAGCAGCACATATAGCATTCCTTGGTTTACACTGTTTGAACTGGAATCAATGGAAAATAAAGCAACAACACCAGAAATGTACTATTGTGTGTTCTTGTATTTTCCTTGCTAATTTACCCTGTACTGCAATGAGACATGTGATTTAAATTCTAATGTTATCAGTCACATACACAGTCATACACAGTGGCACATCTGTCTTTAAAAACTGAATAGAAATAGAACTACGGAAGCGTATTTCATTCACTTGAGGAAAATAATGTACTCTGTTTTTCTGACTTAACGACTTAATTATCTCAGAATTATGAGATACTTTTTCATGCAAAAAAGTTTTTTGCTCTGTTTTTCTGAATTAACGACTTAATTATCTCAGAATTATGAGAATAATCTTCATGAAAAAAAATATTTTGCTCTGTTTTTCTGAATTAACGAGATCCCTTAAACTTGAAAGACATGTTTACTTCCATGCAATCCACCTAAAATAGAGCTCCTGGCAGGATTTTGAGGGATCTCATTAATTCATTAATTATGAAAAAATTCTCATAATTTTGAGATAATTAAGTCATTAATTCAGAAAAACAGCAAAAAAATTAATTCATGAAATATTATCTCATAATTTTGAGATAATTAAGTCGTTAATTCAGAAAAACAGAGCAAAAAACTTTTTATGCATGAAAAATGATCTCATAATTCTGAGATAATTAAGTCGTTAATTCAGAAAAACAGAGTAGATTTTTTTTCCTCAATTGAATGCAATACGCTTCCGTATAGAACAGTAAAAACAGTAATAGAATAGTAATAAATGTATAAGTAATAATAAGTCAAAATATATAAATTCAAATGGAATTAACTGTAGAAAAGAGGAAAAATAAATTGACAGAACATTAAAAACAATACAGACATCAAATACTACAAAATGAACAACAAAAGAAAAGAATACAAGTACAGCATA
The DNA here is from genome assembly GCF_022655615.1 of Tachysurus fulvidraco. Taxonomy (NCBI): domain Eukaryota; kingdom Metazoa; phylum Chordata; class Actinopteri; order Siluriformes; family Bagridae; genus Tachysurus; species Tachysurus fulvidraco. Next base: position 27,747,203 of record NC_062522.1, read on the forward strand.
TGAATGCATATGATTAAATCACATAAATCAATACAGCTCTTCCCTAAGTAGATGTCTTTATGACAAATAAAATAGAATCAAAATAAAATTCCAGCACGGAACTTTGAAAGGAGCTGGGAGCGAGAGGCGAATAAAAGAAGGGGAGATTTACTGTAGACTGGAATGTAATTCAGTTTGGGGTTTAACAAACAGTTTGGGGTTTGGTGGTTATACAGGAATGCTGCGTGATCTTGATTCTTGTACTGTGAGAAGGTGACATCTGATCACTTCTATGCAATTGTTCAATGCCTCAGAATATAGATGCACAATATAGATGCACTTTTCTTCTATGACAGCTACTTCACGCATGCCTTAGAACAGCATGTACACTCCTGGCATTGCCTGCTCTTCTGTTGGATGGGTTCCTCCCAGTGAGGATGGCACCATTACAGAGAAATCTTTTTAAGGTGTTAAACTGACAAACCTCGCTCAGACACGGTCATAAACCGGGGGAATAGTTTGATGTCTGATGAAGCCATCCAATGGCATGTTAAAGAAACATAATAAATAGTTCACAATTAGTCAGCATCAGTGTAGTGAAGTCAATGCACCATTTACTCCATCCATTGAGTATTAAACCTACACTTACTCACTTACACTTACAATTTCTCCTAAAATCTTTAATCCTTAAATTTCATACAAAATAGTAGGAAAGTTGAGAACCTTTTTTATTTTTTTTTTATTTTTTGACAATGACCAACCTACATCATCTTCTGCCCGTGTGTAGTACATTCAAATCTTTGCTAAACTAAGCAGGCTCAACTCATGCTTTACTGCTGTCTGTAATTTAAGTAGTAAAGTTATATTTTAAATTGTTGTGGGTGCATTATGTGCTGTAGAACCTGTAAATATATTAGCAGTAACAGATTGTAACCAGCAGATGGCAGCAGTGTAATGACGCCAGAGAAACTGACTATATAACTCATCTGGATTTCTTAATAAGCAAAGATCATTTAGACACGCATGCAAAACACTTGCAAATATGTTTGCTTTTTATAAATAAAGACATAAAACACTAATAAAAGTATTAACACTACTATTAAATATTACTTACCATTTTTAAGTACAATAATTACTATTAGAATAAAGTGAACTGGGTGTTTAATAGGACAAATGACTGAAAAATAATTCAAATATAATTTTCTGTAATATTTTTAATCTCTGCAATGGATATAAACAGTAAAGACACCTCTGTTAAAAAAGGCAGGTTTTTGTGATGTCAAAAAATGACTTTACATATAATACACAATCCTAAATACTACATTGTTGAAACATGTCTGAGTTTATTATGTAACTCATTCTTTTTGAGTGAAAGTCTATCAGCAAAGATCTATATAAAACAGATTTTTAGTTGGATTCAGGTCTGAGCTCTGGCTACGTCATTCAGAAACATTGATGTTCTTTTGTTTGTTTTTTCTTTTTTCTTCTGTTAATTTGATATGGTCATTATCATGCTGAAAGGTGAAATTCATTTTTGATTTTCAGCTTAACAGACCCCTATAGGCTTTGCAATCAAATGGTATTTCTAGCTATTCGTGATACAGTTCTGCATACAGTTCTTCAGTTCTGGCTGAAGAAAAAAGGGTCATTTATTCAAGCCTAGATGTTTATTATATGAAATGGTTTATGTTTATATTTACATTTACGGCATTTAGCAGACACCCTTATCCAGAGTGACCTAGAATTTATTTCAATTTATACAACTGAGGGTAAAGGTCCTTGCTCAGGGCCCCAGCAGTAGCAGCTTGGTGGAGCTGGGATTCGAACTCCTGACCTTCTGGTCAGTAGTTCAACACCTTAACCACTAGTCTAAAGCCAGGGGAAAAGGACTGCCTGGAGGGGGAAAGAAGAAGGAAAAGGGGTGGAAAAAGTTGAAAAAGAGAAAAAAAGAGGGGAATGGGGTAGTGGGTTTTTTTTTAATACTCACTCTTTTTCACTGAGTAATTAAGGGTTAAGGGCCTTGCTCAGGGGCCCAGCAGTGGTAGCTTGGTGGAGCTGGGATTCGAGCTCATGACCATCTGGCCAGTAGTAAACACCTTAACCACACCCCTGTCTTCTCATCCCATCACTTACTCAAGACATTTGAGATTGCTGTCGCATGCAGAAATTAACATTACTCAATATATTAACATCATCTATTATATTATCACATAATTATCCACATCTCTATACAGAAGTGTTTGGCAACCACAGAAATACTTCTTATTCGTCGCTCTTCAGGGAAAAAAAAACAAGCGTGGTTTAAAAAAAATAGGGATAATGATCCTCCTTCACATTATTTTATGAAACAGGAACAAACACGTCAGTACTCTTGTAACTTGTTTGCACACTGAAACATTCCTCACTCGCACGGAAAGATTTATACGCAGTTTAGACTCTAGTTTGAATGACAGTCATTTTATCCAATGGAGCGCTTCGGATTTGACAGATATGGGAGTAGGCGGGACTTATCGTGGCTGCGGAAGTGTGAACCGCGATGTTTTGAAAGCAAATAACAGTTTGAATCTTAAAAACAATAAAAATTTTCACGCTATTGTAATGATTTTAGACCGATTTTTTTTGTTTTTTACTGATTCACAGGTTTTAGTAAGATTACCTTTATGAGACGTTAGCGTTGTTAGCAACGAGCTAGCTAGAAGGCTAAGTTAGTTAGCAGAGTTAAAAGGGAAACTTTTGGAAGAAACCATGCGGATGAGTTTCCGGGGTCCGGACGCGTTTTCAGGGGATGAAGATGATAATATTGATACAAACGATGCCACACGTCGAGCTACATTGTACACGACTTCAGATGAAAGCAGGTTGGACCGAGTTAAGTCTCGGTTTCAGCGCTTTAAGTCTCCGGTGCTGAGGTACTGGAAGAGCCAGTGGCCAGCTCGTGTCTGCTCCATGCTGTGCTGTTTGGTCGTTGTGTCATTTATTGCTGTACTCTCTTCCTTCCTGTATGTCATTTTAAAAGGTAAGACCTCGTATAACATGGTTTGACTGCTTTATTTACTCACACCAAGCGCAACAGGTCGTTTATATGACTGTATAGTGTATGGCGTGACGGTATATCGACTGTTAAATCGTTATCACGGTATCGGTTTTTGCAATAATGCAGGGACTGATATCGACATCAAGGCTTCACAATATCTAGAAATGTACTATTTTTTCTGTTATGGAATTAATGTTCATGTATTATGACCTATGTTTGATTGATGTAGACTGTAGATGACGAGACCAAAATATTATATTAATTTGATTGTATTCTCTTATACGTTTTATTCTGTATTTTAATTAAAAAAAAGTCAGATGTAATTCAGCTGACACATATACATATAATGTTAAAGAATGTATTTCATTCAACAATAAGAAAAATGTCAAAATATCTTGCAGTTCAGGGCTTAATAACTTTTTGTCTTCCGGATTTTTCCATCATTATTCCCTCAATAAATGTGTTTGTTTATTGCTGATATTCATACCAGCACTTTTTAGAACAAAAAAAGTATTAGTAGAGGATAATACAGCACTCTTGGCTATATAAGCAGATCCTGATTTAATGTTTATCATCAATTTAAAATCTATGCTTTATGATTTTATGTGTGAAACATCTACCTAGGTAGAAATCTTAAAACTATTACTTTGTACCCGTATCGCGACCTCTGATATACTAAAAAGCAATAAGCAGTAGACATAAATATTATGACAGAAAGAGAAATGATGTACAGTATTTGTAGCCAAGGGGACATTACTGTAAACATCTTTGTATTGCACATAATTGTGGTTTTATTCAATTATATACTATTTTTGTTCTCAAGATCTTCGGGCAGAGAGAGTTACCACTGAAGATGGGACAGAAGTAAGGCTTCTAGGTAGGTACAGGTCACCAGCTTTATTGTTTGTATTTTTGGTGTTTTTTTTTTTTTTTTTTTGCAAGCTTGTTAACATTTACACTACATTCACAATGCTAAGCCACAATAAAGTACAGGTGAACACATTTCCAGTGTGAGAATTATTCTGATGAATTAATGTGATTCTGTCAAAGTGTCACAAATCAAAAAGTTTTTCTTGATGTTCAAAATCACAATTGTGACCAAATTTGACTAAACAGATGATTTATGTTTTCCTGATGTTCCCTGATACTGGTTTCTCATTTATTTTGTTATTACTACTTTTCAACAGACAGTCAGACAGAAAATCTGCTCAGATAAAACACAGCTTTATTAAATGCTTAATAATGGAAGTTAACACATAATTTATGCTAATATGGATGCTTTACACTATACTCTAGTAACCAGTACTAAATGAATACAGTTTAATTTTCAGAAATTGACATAATATTAAAAATATGTATTATTCTGAACAACACTCATATGGTTATATTGTGGTTTTATGTAGAAGTTTGAACATTTAGATTTCTGAACATTTCCATTGCTACACTCATAAACAACATCATTAACAACAGGTCAATGCTGCTATACTGCACATGAGACTAGCAGGCACAACTTGTCATCCCAACAAAGCCAGTCCTCATTCCGTATGATTTAGACAAATATGTGTCTACTTTTGTATTTATTTCCAGGCTTTTGGAGTATGTTGGTTCTCTCCACCTTGGCTGGAGTGTTGTGTTGCAGCTTCTCCTGGACTCTAACCTACTTTGACTCATTTGAGCCTGGGATGTCCGGGGGGATGTCCACACCACTTTCTCCAGCCAAATTCAGGTATATTCAGTTGGCCAAGCACCTTAACACAAATACGTTAAGCCCATTCAATTTAATACTAGTTCTAGTTCCCATCAGTGGCAACGTTCTCATGAGATTTCACAATGTAAATGGTTTTCATTAATACTACGTGCTTTGAGCATACTCAATCTAAATCATTCTATCTAGTAATTAAGGCAATAAGTCTAAGCAATAAAACATGATTGTACTGAAGAATAGAATAAATGCAGCTAAAGACCACACGAGTATTATAATCTGGTGGCACCTCTGATTCAGGTCTATTTTTACAGCTAGGTTTTTTTATTGTTTAAATTGAAGTGCTGTTTTTATGTAGACTTGAGTGAAATGTGGAGTTAAATGAGACATGATGTACTCGTTGAGAGCAGAACATTTAGACCAGACTTGCCCTAACTAGGACAATGGTATTGCGGATCATGGTGCTTCTGACATCGCTCATAATTTCTCTTCCATAAAAATCCAATCCGATCTTATCACATCCCATTCAACAAGAATGTCAATGTTGTGATGTTCATGTTAAATGTTGAGAGTAAAGCTCAGTCAGCTCAGTCACGCGGCTTAACATATTTTAAACGAGGCCTGGTGTTTCCCTGTACACCTCAGTTTCTTGTCTTGTATGCAGATTTGCTGTTTTGGGGGACTTTGCAACCCCTGTGACAGCCAGGGCTCGGCTTCTAGAACCGTTTTTTTCCAAAGCAGAGCATATGTGTTCCTTTAAAAATCTGATGTAAAAAATGTTGTGTTAAAGCTTAAAAGTTTGTCGAAAGGTAAAGGTAAGATTGATGAAACCTGGTTTCTCAAACCAGGAACGAGAGTTCTTCTTGACCAAAAGCTTAACCTGCTGGAAATGCTGTGCGAGAAAGGAGAAAAATAACAAACCTCCTTGGGATGCTGTGGATTAAAGATTAAAGGATGGTGATTGTTGTGCTGTTTTGTCCGCTTCAGGATTATAGGTCATTTTAGTAATGAGGCATGGAGTCTCATTTCTGGAGTCTCTGTATACAGCCAGCTCAGATATGACAGCCGTGTTCCAAATGTGACAACAAATGTGTTTTTTTTACATTGCTTGACACTAAAGCCATGAGCCTGCCCTTGATTGGCTGTTACAGTATTAGAACATTGATTATGTCTGTGGGGATGATGATGAGCTGCAGGGTCAAACTGTCGCCATGTGAGCGAGTTATATAATCACACACCTCTGTCCCTCTTATGCCAGACCTGAACCAGCCTACATGCAACAGCTTATTGACCAGCCTGATGGATCGCTATTGATTGACCCGGACCTTGGTTTCACACAATAGCAAATGCATGCTCATGTCCTCTCGTGTTCCTGTACACCAATTCACATTCGGTAGACCTGGAAATAGGCATGTAACATTCTACTGAGTGAAAAGTTAATGACCAGTCATAAGAACTATGTTTCTGGGTCATGTGAATTGTGAATTAATACAGTTAACTAACAGGGCAGAAAACCATGTGCCTTTCTTGTTTTGTTATTTTTTATACATTTTATATATATATATATATTAGTGTGTGTGTGTATATGTATGTGTATGTTGTTGTAGTCCTTCATCTACTCCCTGTTCAGGGTCACCACAGTGAATCACCTGATCCACATATTTTGATTTGGTACAGGTTTTATGCTGGATTCCCTTACTGACACAGTCAACCCCTCAGTGATTCACTGCCCAGGTATCAAACCTGGGCCACATTGGTGAGAGTGCAGTAAAAACTACACAAGACATACATATACTGACTGATCTAGAGACACAAAGTGGTCTGTCTAAAACAAAAGTCTGTCCTTTTCCTGACCATGTGGAGAAATTCAGTTGTGATGAATGAATTGGGTTTATTCGCACCTCACAGTATGTAAATGCAGTGGTATGTCAGACGTCAGGGTTTTGGTTTAATAACCAGGAGGTTCATTGCACGTGGCTCTTATTTAAATAACAAGCTTAATATTTGAATACTTAAATAGTTGAGTTTATAAAATAAATCCGTCACGGTGAGTGAAATTATTTTTACAGTTAAAGTTGTGGTTTGATTCCATATCGTTGTATTTCTTTCAGAAACAGCAAGTCAGATTGATATGTTGAAGCTTGACTGACTTACACTGCAGTTGATACAGGTTGAAAGAAACCACATCTTTGCTCAATCTGGAAAGAGATGATAACAAGGAGAATATAATGTCTTACAAACAGAATCAGGTTCTCGGTCCGAGGAAGCTAAATATTGTTGCAGAAGTCCATATAGTCCACATAATCTTGGACAAATTCCACCATTATCGTTATGATATGATTTGAGTTCTTCCTCAGATGAAGAGCTAAAAAATAAAATGGGTATCAATTCAGTTGTTTTTTTATTTCTTCAGTTGGGATAACACAACTAAACAACACAGAAACTGGTTTACAACGATTGTGAATTGCAGTTGGCTAAATGAGATTAAATCAAAGCCCATTAGAAAAGCATTTACAGATAGCACTTATGTTTTTAAGTTCTAATAGAGCACCAGACAAATCTTACTCCTCTAAAAGCATCAGGTAAATTGGCTATTATGGAAACGGAGTGCCCTATCACGGGATGCCACAATACTCGTTAATGACTTTTCCTAGGCTTGTGGGTTTATAAAAGCCTGACCACACATTCTACATGTCCACTGTAGGACTGATACAAGTGATGATTCATGTCATGTCCTGGTATGTTTTGTTTTTAGTTCACCTCCATAATGGAGGGCAAAACAGAGAGCTTCAGGCCTATGCTGAGTTATAGAGTGTATATAATTAATGTGTTGTGTCTGTGTGTGTCTGGTTTGCAGGCAAATGACTGGCCACTCCTTCCATATGGGCTACAGCATGGCTATACTCAATGGCATTGTGGCCGGACTCGCTTTCTTCTGGTGTCTTATTTAGGACCTACCCACACATACCATCGCCTAGGACACTGTCCTCACCTTATCTTCATGATCATCAGGCAAATATGGGTAATAAAAAAAATAGTGAGGGTGCAAAGCTCCTGTTATTTATTGGAATATGAATCTGGCTTTGAATAATAAAAGAACTTTAATTATCAAGGGATGGTTGTATACACAATGCTGAAAGTGTATGAAACCTGCTTATGTACCACACATTTAGAAGAACTGGAATGTTGCCCTTTAGACATTATAAAAAAAACATCAGAGAAATAATTTGTTCTAGGTTATTATGAGTACAAAATAATGTTTTATCATTTGTGTTAATTTTTTTTTTAAGAGTAACTCAATGTCGCAGCAGTAATGTTCTATTCATTACATCTGGAATGCATCAGAGCTAACTTTGTTTTTTTGTTGTTGTTTTTTGTATAGCAATCAGCTTCCCAATAGAGTTTTTTATACATATTTTATACACATTTCATATGCAAACAATTCATGGTAGAAATGGATATATAATATATAATCTATAATAAACAATATAATCTTGTATGGTGTATAGTATGTACAGTGTTCAGATAAAATTGTAAAAGTTTATACAATTACAATTAAACAACTTAATAGTCTGTAATGAATAAATTCCTCAGACACCTTTTGTGTTTTATTAAGGCAAACATTCTTTTAATGAAATAAATATTCAATACTGCTGTTGAAAGATATGGTGATTTAACCTGTTTTGAAATGATTCACTTTCAACAAGAGTTTTCTGTTTGAAAATAAAGTAGCTAATTCACCACTTGGTTGACGCAGAGACTTAGTAATGTTTAGTTATTCTAAATATTGATGTCTCATTTTTGCAGCAGCCCAGAAAGGACACCCTGAACCTTTTCTGTGTGACCAGGAATGATCAAAACCACAGGCTACTAAACTGAGATTAAAAGTAAAATAAGGAATTTACATGTGGGATTTAATCTTGTGAGATTTCATTCCAAACACTTCAAGCTCGTCTCCCCCATGTTACGAGGACCATATAAGCCATAAACATGCTAAATGTTTCACATACGAGTGATGTACAGTATATTTTGTTCGTTCATCTAGTATCTAGTATCGTTCAGAGGATTTGTTCTGTATAATTTGGGGACTTCTATCATAGCCTGTGATAATATTTTTATTGATGTTATTATTGTGCTATGTAAGATTTATATGTTAGACATTTAGTATATTATTTGTTAGTTCTTACATTCAAAAGTTCCTCAAACTCTCACCGACTAAACTAAATCTTCTGACAAGATATCGTGGTTTTTCTTTTTGTTTTGTTTTGTGGTGTTATTCCTGTGGACCACTCAGGGATATGAAAATGACTGATTCAGTACTTAGGTTGTGTATCATCTCTCATTCTCTTTAAATTCATGTATAAAAGAACAAAATGCCAATAAACACACATTTCCAAGTAATCGTGTTGTCTCATTTTTAGGAATTTATGACATCATTAGTAACATCCAGTTATACGATACGCCACAAGACAAACAGCGGACTAGTAATAGAAGTTGGTGTGGGTTTATTTTCTTGGTTATTATGGAGATTGTTACCAGAGACTTGGTTGTAGTGAGAGATTAATCGATATATTAGGTTTTATAAAACATTGTGACCACCCTCACAATTTCCCCCAAAAAAGTTTTATATGTCAAAAAAAAACAAACCAAAAAAACATTATTTTTAACATATTGAAACTATATACAACTATAAATACTGTTTAAATACTGAGACTATTGCATTGTATTAGAAACACAGAAACTGACACAAAAATGAAAAAGAGGAAAACATTTATGAATGAAATTGAAATAATAATAAATAGTTGTTAAACTTTACTTATTAGGTTACAGTTTACTTTCCTGGAGATAATTGTGTTTGCTTAACTTCTGTAAAGACAGATGAGTTCTGGAGGTTGTTTGTGGGTCGTTAATGAAGTCTTGGAAATATCTCATCATTTATTGTCCAGCACACTTTAAGATAGTTCAATACTTCTAGTCTTCTAATGAGACTTAAACTTTTGTACGTTGCTCTGGATAAATGCTAAAAACAATTTTAGACACATAATTAGTCAGGCTTGGTTAAAACTTAAAAAATAACAAGTGAGAGATTTGAAATTTTATTGTAACTGAGTTGTGTTCAATTGTCCTTAGTTTTACTGCATAAAGAATTTCCATAGCAGTGAAACACATAAAGTCAAACTTATACACACACTTGAATATAAACCTTCTCCTTTGTGGGGGCAGATGTGAGTGTCCATTTCTAAATACTAACTAACTGTCTCCTGTTTACATCTGTTTATGTGACACAGCCATTACTAATGGTGGACTGAAATCACCCTGTGTGTAAAGGTGTAGAGGGTCTGCAGGCTGAAAGACCATGCTGATGAGACAGATCAGAGAGCCTGGTCTGAACTGATAGAAAGTCTATAGTAACTCAAGTAAGCGCTCTTACATTTGCAGTGAGCAGAAACACCTGCATTAAACCTTGAGTTGGAACAACCACAACAGAAAAAGACATTAGACATGGTCAGAGATTACAGTATTCAATCTCCAGCTTCCCTTCCTGAGGATAGCCACATAGAAAATATAGGTTAGTGAAGGCAATTAATCTTTTTTCTTCATATGCTGAAGTATTTGTAAAGGCATTCTGTTGATTTTTGATAAAATAGGCCCAAAAGATGTACTTTTTGTCATTGTTTCAGTGTAATTTCACACAATCATGTTTGGACTATAGTATGTACGTCATACACCTGCGATCTGGAAAGTTTCCTTCTTCCTAATAGCCGTATATATATTGTCATTGACACCACCTGTAAATTTATTGGTGCACTTTAATTCAAATAGTGTTTACTAGTATTTACCTCAGTATTGATTTATTCTTAGCTATAATCCATCCTATGACACAATGTTCATTTCTGATCATTCCAGACACATAATTGTATTTGGCCAGTTTCTGTGGCCGCTAATTTTATTTAACATCCAAGTTAATTTCCCTTCATTCTATGACCTCATTAACTGCAACGACGACAAAGAAACCACAGTGAAGTGATAGTGAATCACTGTAATCACAAATGCAAGGAGAGAACACAACTATTACATATTACAGAAAAGAAAGAGCCAATTTGCAGGTTTAAGAATTTACACAACAATCTGGCAATTTAACAGATTACACATGTATTATATGATTTCTTTGAAAGTGAAACCATTGAAAAATGAGTTCATATAAGTGAAGTGTTACAGTAGAATGCTAAAAAAATATACAACGCTGTTGGGACAACAATCCGATTACTTATTATATAGTCGGTTAATTGTGAAGTAAAAATGACTGGAGTTTTCATATAGTAGAATTAGTAGAATTTCAAATAAGAAATAATTATATTAGAAGTTAAATAACAATTACATAAAATGTAGCCTACGGGATGCAAATTACCAGACATGATGGGAAATTTAAATGAATAATCTAATTTGTCTTTCCAGTACTAAGAATAATAATAATCATCATCATCATCATCCTCATCATCTTTTAGCAAAGCTAAAATGTTATTACTGTGGAGTCAAGAATTACTCTATTCCAGCCAAAATTAAGAACACATTTAAGAAGTACAAACTGACCCACTACAAGTGCTGTATGATCAGGTTTTGTTTTTGTTTTTGTTTTTTTGTTTTATGTTTTATTTTATTTTATTTTTTTTTCCATCTTCTTCAGTTCTTAATAAATAAGCTAATGGAGAATAATTAACTCCGAAGAACCTCATGTCATTTTCTCAGTGTAGGTGGTCCTTTCAGATGAAGGGGTTATAAAGTTCTTTCTTCTTTGTTCACCAGCATGCAAGTTCAAACAGTGTTGATAAGATTTCCAAGCAGGATCACAAGCTTCCATATGAGAGCTCAACATCAGCATGTACAAATCCCAGTCTCTCCACTACGAGTTCACTATAACCACCTCGACGTCCTTGGAGTATCTTCTATCCGTGACAAGGAAGTTGATCATTCCCACAGATTTTATAAGCAGGTTACAGCCTAAGAAGAAGATGCCGAAGACGACGGTGAGCGCGAGCACGCACATCACGGCGACCTGCACCACGTTCGGGGCGAAGGAGCCGCGCTCGTGCGCGCCGCTACGCCCAAAGCCGGAGTTCGTGCCGCAGCACGTGTGGAAAGTCTCCGTGCTCCCGGTGTGGAAACCTCCGTCTGTGTCGTTAAACGCCGTCCAGTTCATTCTGGCGTTGCTTAATTAGAAAGTTGCTTCTTAGAAACTTATCGAGGCTTGGCGGAATTAGTAATGAAGAGCTCGTGCAAGAAACCAGCAGCGGCGAAATGTGTGCCCATTCTGGATGACAACGCATCTGTATGACTTGTTTAAATAGAGTTTTAGTCTCTGCACATATGTGCAAATATCGCCCCCTATAGCAAAAATCTAACAGCCACCTTACCCACCTGAAGCCCACGCCAGGGACTCGGTGCACAAGGCAGGGGACACACAGGAGCCAAACTATCACAGGGGACAATAGCACAATAAGCAAAGACCGTCACTATTGATAAAAAGACAGGACAAAATGGGAAAGGGGCGAAAGAAAAAACTAATTTCAGTGGTTAAACACTGCTATGATCAAAGCCAACAGTTCTTTGCAGAATACATAGTAATAAGAGTGAATAAAAATACTCAAGGTCAAGAGTTGTAGCCTAGTGGTTAAGGTGTTGGGCTACCATTCACAAGGTTGTGAGTTCAATTCCCTTTTCCACCAAGCTGCCAATGCTGGGCCCCTGAGCAAGTCCCTTAATGCTCAGTTGTATAAAATGAAAGGGGGAAAAAAGGTACATTAAGTCGCTCTGGATAAGGGCATCTGCTAAATGCTGTAAATGTCAACAGGAATATTTCAGGGTAGATCATCATCTTCCAAAAACTAAACTAAAGAACAACTACAAAGCCTGGAGAAAGATCTGTTATCCAGAGAGACAAAGAAGAACACCACCCAATTTTCCTGTAGATGGCAATCAAGCACTTCACCTATTTTATAAAAGAATACCATTTTAGGACAGACTTGGAAGCCTTAGATAGCTTTGCAGGTTACACCTCAACTTCTAAACCAATTATACTGAGTCAGTTTTAATCAAAGACAAAGCATGGTTCTTGAATTCAATAATGGTGCATGTTCATGAATTGGTGCATGTTCATAATGGTGCATGTTCCTGAATTGGTGCATGTTCATAATGGTGCATGTTCATGAATTGGTGCATGTTCATGAATTGGTGCATGTTCATAATGGTGCATGTTCATAATGGTGCATGTTCATAATGGTGCATGTTCATGAACTGATGCATGTTTATAATTGTCCGTGTTCATAATGGTGCATGTTCATGAATTCAAATACACTGTGATATGTGGTATGTCTCTCCAGATTTTTTTATGATTCAAATTCTAACATACATTCTGTACGCAAACCTTACACTAATGTTTATTACAGTAGCACATGTTATGTGTATATACATCATTAAGTAACTGGAATATATATAGTCATGATAATTTGAACAAAAGAATTGCCAACGCATGTCATTTTTGGGGTCAACTTCTTATATGACGCTGAACACACCTTTTAAACATCAATTATGTCATATTATTTTAATTCATATAATATGTTTACAATATACAATATACAATACACATGCTATATATGATATACAATTGCAATTACTCTCATTTTCTTCTCTTGAAAAAGAAAAGGAATTTGGAGTTTTCGTATTTTTCTCCTTGCAGTAACAGAGATGTAACAACAGAGGGTGGTGTTGTTCACCCTAAATGTTAGAAGGCTATTTTCACACTGAACTACCAGTGAGCATTTACCTTATATAATCATATGCAAAGCTTTCAGCAGGTCTGTCAGATAAAAAGCACCTGTCAGATTTAAAAGCACTGCCACCAACATTCTACATGTGGCCAGTATATTAGGAACATGTACTTAGGTACAGGTACTTGTATTTGTTCTAATCAGCTCATACATAGAGCTGTGTAAAAATGTTGACACTATAATTTACTCAGAATGGTTTGAAAACAAATAACATTCAGTCCCGTGGCTTGTCTGCTTTGAGCTCATGACTATTCAATAACTGTTATTACATTTTACTTGTATAGCACTTTTAATAACAGACATTGATTCAAAGCAGATTTACAAAAATATAAAAATTCTGAATAAAAATTATAAAGTTAAAATGGTTACTTTTTACTTTCATATTTATCCCTAATGAGCAAGACTACAACTGTGTGTGGTGGGATTGTGAAACCAGGAACACAACACATTGAACAACAATAGAATCACTGAAAACTGGAAAAAGACAAGGTGACATTTTGTGCATGTACACTGATGGGGTGAGTATTTATGTATGTATGTATGTATGTATGTATGTATGTAACTAGAATTCTTCTAAACTAGTTAAAATCGATGCCAAATCACCATTATCAGTTACAGACTATTGAGCACATGAAACACGTCTAAAGATTTTTAGAAATTGGAAAATTGGAACTAAACTGTATAGAATAGAATCTGTATTAGATGTACTGGAGGTGGTTCTGCACTAATTAATTAATTCCAAATCAGTTAACGACAGTATAGTTCCCATGTTTGTTCTCTCACTGACTGTGAAAAAGATGATACTGGACACTCCTTCTTTAAATGTTAAAGAAAAAATCTGCCTAACGAAAGCTCAAACCTATGAAGGATTATACGTTATTCTTTGCTAAATAAAATCAGTTTTTTATATATATGTTTTTAATTAGTCTTAGTTGAGATCTCAGCTGAGCAACATTTGCTATACCTGACTCTGTGAATGAGATGTTACTATAGAAAACATACAGTGATTTATATATAAAACAAGAGTGTTTTTAGAATCCTGCATTACAGCTATTACTACTAATACTAACTACTAGTGCTATTATAAAAAATTATTGTCTAGAATATTCATGGTATAAATAATTTCACCTTGATAACAATGTGATAATTCCTGGAACATTAAATCCATTATCATGTCAAGTTAATGTATACAGATTTATTATATCTAACACAGGATATAATATCTAAAAGCAAGTTGCTATATGCATATAAGATATTAATTATAACACATATACAATGTTTTGTATATTTTGTACATTTTATATACTGAGAGTCATCAATTTCTATTTAAATTAAGAAGGGTACAACGGTGTGGGGTGCTAGGTACTAAGCTGCAGTAAGCTGCGTCAGAGCTCTTTTATAAGGCACACTACTGTATATACTTTTTCAAGCTCCTTGGGTGGAAAAGGTTAAGCACAAATGGTGCTTAGTTTTACTCAAGCATGGCATTTTACTCAACTGCCAATAAACTGGAGTGTACCAAATGTAAACAGTTTTTTTTTTTAAGAAATGAGAGTCCACTCTTCTGCTGTCTATTTTGCATGCTCTTTCTCCTACGCAATGCTTTTCCATGTGTACATGATTCATTAGTCCAATCCAGAGGGAGAGAGACAGAGAGAGTGGGGGAGGATGGCAAAGGAAAGAAAGTGAGAGAGAAAGAGAGTGAGAGAGAGAGAGAGAGAGAGAGAGAGAGAGAGAGAGAGAGAGAGAGAGAGAGAGAGAGAGAGAGAGAGAGAGAGAGAGAGATTGAGAGAGCACCAAGGACATACTGCTATTCCTGTCTGGGTGTTTCTGTGCAGAGCCGAATTACACTCTCGTCAAAAAGCTGCCTCTGTGAAGAGCTTTCTCCTCTCTCAGCACTTTATGTGTATCTGTGTGGGTGTGGGTGTGTGTTTGTGATAGAAGAGAGAGAGAGAGAGAGAGAGAGAGAGAGAGAGAGAGAGAGAGAGAGAGAGAGAGAGAGAGAGAGAGAGAGAGAGAGTAACAAAAAAGAAGATAGTGTAGGCATGGAGAGGAAAAGGTGTAGATGGGTAGAGAAGAGGGAGGAGAAACAGAGAGAAATGTACGAGAGAAAAGAAAGCTATTTTCAGGGACAGATTTGGACAGTTTTGACTCCCCAGTCATAGTCCTTACTATATGGTGCTTTATTTTTTAAAAGAGATATTTAAAATGACTTAATATTTGAAATGACCGCTTCGATCCTAAGCTTGGGTCCCTCCCTGTACGATTCCCCCCATCTCCCAAAAACATGCTGGTCATAGATCAGCTTTTGCAAAATCACTGCTACGTGTAAACGAGTGTGTGAATGTGTTCATGCATGGCATTTCCAAGATAGGCTCTGGATTCACTGCACAGTAATGAATGGATTTAGCCAAAGTCACATGAATGAGGCAGTGCTGCAATAGAACAATAGTGAGATAGACACATAGCATATTGGTAACACTGGTCATAATACATCCATCTATTTTCTGTACCATTTGTCCTACCCAAGGTAGTATGGAACATGGAGTCTATCCCAGAGGAACACCTTGGAACAGGATGCCAACTCATCACAAGACACAATCACAGACGCTCACAATTTATAAATGCCAATCAGTCTTTAACACATGGACCTTATGTTTAGGACATTATTCATAATAACACTCTATGGTGTTTGTAACAATTTATAATCACCCTCTCCAGTGTCACCCAAGTGAGGATGAGATACCCCTTTGAGTCTGGTTCCTCTCAATGTTTCTTCCTCTTCCGTCTAAAGGAGTTTTTGCTCACCACAGTCACCTCAGTCAACTCAGGGTTGTTCATTAGGGATAAATACAACCACATTTAAATATAAGTATAATATAAATCTTAAATATTTGTATAAATCTTTGTATAATGTTAACCTTTTGTACCTGTTGCAAAATTTCTTACGTTTTGTAAACCTGCTCTGAGACAATGTTCATTATTAAAATACAAATAAAATAACATTGAACTGAACCGAACACCAGATGTGCAAGGTAAAGTTGCTTCCCATTAAAGCACCTCGCCCAGATGTATTCATTCAAACTATGAACTATGCAATCTTATATAATCTTAAACAACGACTGCTTCTGTATTGAGTTACACTATCCCCGATCCGCTTCCACTATCGCAGAGCCTCAAGTAAAATGAGTCTGAATTTCGATCAGGTGGAACGTAGGCCCTGATGAGTGTGGATCCATGCTGGGGGAGCCAGTGAAGTGTGGCACGGTTGTAACATGCATTTTTCTTGATTGAAGTCCAGATGTGCCACAGCATTCACATCTTTATATAATCACATAGACAAATTTCCTATTTTAGACCTACAGCAAAAGATCTCTGAGACTGAAAGTGTTGTTCTTCTAAATATTATCATAGAAGGTTTTTTTCTCCCTGCCACTTATTATATAAGTATGAATCTTAATATAATGTTTTACCTCTAACAAAGGTCATGCAATATGAAGCAGCATATGTAATGGCATTTAAAGGCAGTTATTTTTAAGTCCTCTGCCATTTAGAGATTTAGCACATTGAAGGAAATAAATTTCACCTTTGATGAGAACAAAATAAAATGCATACCTGTAGGCCAAAACTAATCCAACCAATTTACTTATAAACAAATGCCATTTAATGTGTTTTATTTCAGTTGTTTCCTTTAGTGTTTTATAGTCATGTAAAATGTCTGAATAACTTTATAGCTTAACATAACATGAAAACAAATTAGTTGAAAAACAGCCGGACAAAAACAAGACCTTTTTTTTTTTTTTTTGCAAGAAAACAAGGTTCTATAATAGAAAATAATGGTTCTAGAAAATAAGAACTATGAAAAAAACTCAAACCATAATAATTACATTCTAATTACTTTAATGCTAACTTTTTAAAGCAGATATCGCTCATGCTTGCAGATAGCATTTAGTTGCAATAACAAATATATGTTTGAGGTGCATTGTGGGTAATACATACTGTCATACATATCTGCCACCAAGAATAGCACTGGATATGATCACTAAAAATGATGAGTATAGAGAAATCTTAATAGAACAGATTAAAATGGCTGATACTGCACTTATATCACTAAATAGACATGTAGCTTTGGGGATGCATGGAAGCAGGAAAAAGAAAGCATTGCTTTAGTGATCTGCGTTAACATTTATACACTGTATTGTTATAATGTACTGACAATTTCATGTGACTCGAGAAGAAGCCTGGTGATCTCTATTGGACATTCAAGCATATGACATTGATGCTTTTTGTATTTGATGTTTATATGAGGCACGGATCGAGCAGCTTATTGTGCTTTTTCTCAAAAAAGCAATAAGCACAAAATTAAAGAGCAAATATATTTCCATTAAGTTAAGGACAGACATTTTCAGACTAAAAATTTCTCAGTCGATTCTTGGACAGCTTTGTGTGTTTGGTTCATAAGTTCATGTTGGTAAGGTTTAGTGCTGATTCTAAATGTGACATTTCCTTCTGGAGTTTGTTGTTGTCTCTCAAAATGAGGTCCAAGACGTGTCAATGTTAGTAAACTATGTTTTCATTGAGCTTATGGGTTAAAAACAAAACACTGAATAAGTCAATTTTGAAATATGATGACTAATGTGATAGATATAATGACTAATATAATTCTTGAATTCATGATGCAGTATGCAGATACTATTTGTTAGAATTTTATAGGCCCAGGGATTAATTGCTCAAGCATAAAATACCAGTTGTAGAAAATCAGTATGAGTAAATTAGCATGAGGATTATTTTATATCTAGTTTCGGTATGTTTGATGATTGATTTTTACCATGGTGTATGTAGTGTATTTTTTGGGCATATCAAAGCCCATGTATGGGCTCAGCTGCAATTGTATATTACATTTACATTTCTGGCATTTAGCAGACACCCTTACCCAGAGTTTTTTTTTTTTATTATTTCAATTTATACAACTGTGCAATATTCAAGGGCTCGACAGTGGCAGCTTGGAAGACCTGGGAGCTGGAAATTGACAACCGAGAGCCGTAATCACTTGAGTCACCACTGCCCTAATATACCTTAATATAAACGACAATAGAAAATAATGTAATACATTAGAAATTAAGCAAAACAGAAGTATTTTCACTCTCAGACTCCACTGTATTGTTCCATACACCTTTTTGCAACTGTTCGAGAGACTCTGACCTGCATTTAAAGCCCTGTTTCAATTCTGCCTCATTTCCTTCTAAATAAAGGCAGCTACTCACCAACTGTCTTACCAAACTTCACACTCAGATCTGAAGTTTATTTTTCTTGTCATGTTTCTTGATGTTAATCATTTTTAAAGTGAAGAGTTGACTCCTTGAGTCTTAAGCATTGACTCATACTCTACCTTAAATCGACTCCCAGCATGTTCTGTGTGAACTGACTTGGCTCATGATATATTAGACAATTCTATTATGTATTGTTTAAGTACTTGTATGCTAATTTGTTTGAATAGTATCACTTCTTGCTTTGCTATGAAGTCCTGCAGTGAACACCAATGCATCGCTTTAATGAATCAAATGGATCATTGAGTCAACTGGACGCATTTGCATATGTGTAACAAATGAGAAAACAACATGGATGAGACTCAGACACGATTGATTGTCTGAGTCTAAAAACATGCCCAAAGTGTAATTGGTTAATAGAATCAAAATTCTAATCATAATTAAATAAATAAAAATACACTAAAATGAACACTAAGCTCAGAAAAACAAGTCGTTTAAATGAAATGTGCATGTTCTGCAGAAAAATGACTCACTCATGTTGATCCCTCAGCAACATAATGAGCTGTTCACCAAACACAGGTGGTGGAAAAATCCAGAAGGATGGGAACCGAGGACACTTAATATTCTGTGTATTTATGTTTGATTACATTGTCCTTGAAGGATGGCAGATAATGGTGTCCGGTAAACTCCCAAATGTCCGGGAGGAAAATATGGTGAAACCTTGTAACGAGTAACGACTAAAATGCGCAGCTGAGGGCTTAGTGCTTGATAAGGAGAATGGCTAAAAAGAGTATGGATTCGAGTCTTGTTTTGTAGAAGCATGGATGTCATGTCGGAGCAGCGCTTATCATCAATAAACTGCATCATCCTGTCAGATGAATTTGGTCTTTACTTTTCTGTATCATGCTATATTGGGCTATTCGGGTCAATGTGGTGACGGAGTCAGATGGATTATTTTAGTGAAAGGAAATTTTTTTTAACCACGTCTTTAAATAAAATTGCATTTAGAGCCGTCTGGCTGGCTTTTAAAAAGAAGGCTTCATTTCAAATATGGGTGCAATGAGTTTCAGTTTCTTTCCTCAAGCAGTCACAGCTCAGAGCCATGTTGTTAGTGAGAAACTCTGAGATCAATAACAGATCACCGTCATGTTAGAAACTCCATCACTCTGGACCCGCAGCAGCTGACTCGGCCCTCGCTCTAGTCTCCTAACTGCTTAACCTGATAAGCATGAGAGCGATTCAACCAAGTGCCAGGCATTTTTGTTACAACGCTCACTATATTTTTTGTTTCATATCTCATTAGATTTAACTACTTGTCTTTTTTTAGACATTTCTCCATGGCTCCATTTCTCAGTGTTCCTCTTGGTGTTCAATAACCAGTGTTTGGTTTTCATAAGAAGACGATGTGCTGCATTCTCAACTAGATACGAGCCAAAACTCCCTGAATAAGGATTGCAATAATCCGGATGTGATGACACATATCCTGAAAGGACAATGCATGTCCAATTTTAGCATTTGCTAAAATGAAAAACTAGGACTGAAATAGGTATACATCTTAAAAAGGATTTTTACAAAATACTTGCTAGATTTCAGGCTTTAATAGATTTAATGGTGGATTCTAAAAAAAAACTCACGGCCAATTACAAAGACTTCTGTTTTATATTTATTTAACTTAAGTTATAAGACATTTCATAACATTAGATTGGTCAACATACTGAAACGTTTTTTTAATCTTTTACATTTTCCTGACATATCAGCATGAAACAGAAAGGAACATTAAAATTGAATTGAGGCCAAGAATAGGCAGATAGAGAGCACAACAAGAACTACGTTGTATAAGATTAAAAACTAAGCCGTTAAGAGTATTTCCCAACAAACCACATCAATGCTAGAAGTATGTTTTAAATGTTGCACCATTAAATCCTTTTAGGGAATAAGTGTAAACTGACTCAGAGTGGCAGTGTTAGGTAAGGTGGCTTAAGATAGAGACAGGATGTATTTTTTTCCATGATGCCACTAGTCTTTGCTTTTTTTTAAAAAAAAATGCATCCCTGTTTTAATTCACACAACATATTGAGACACAACATTGCTCCCTTTCAGTACTCATTCACCTGATACAATTACACAGTTAGTTACTTTCAAATTTTGGGTTAAGTGTTTTGCTCAGGGATCCAGCAGTGGCAGCTTGGTGGATCTTTTTTTATATAGTTTATACTTTTTTATTTATCTATCTCCTTTTGGTTTTGTTTTTTTTATCCTAAATTGCATTCCTTTTTTTATGCTTATATACCGGACAGTTGCAAAAAGCATTTCACTGCATGTCGTACCCTGTATGTCTGTGTATGTGACAAATAAAATTTGATTTGATTTGATTTGATCTGGGATAGGAACTTACAACCTTCCGATTGTTAGTCCAACACCTTTAACGGTAGGCTTCCACATCCCACAATCCCATACCATTCCAATCAATACTGAAGCTAGTAGCACTGTACATAGTTCTCTATCTGGAGAACAGTGTACAACCTATGTTCAAGCTTTGGATAAGAAAGGGTTAACTGTGTGTAAAGAAGTTGTTATCCACCAGATAATCCCCATACACACTGTTTCCAGTGTCACACACAGGGAGGTGACCTCATTTTTTTATTACTGTATTCCCCAATTTCCGTATTATTTGGGATTGCCAAGACCACAGACCAAGAATTTCCTTGCACACAATATTACTGGGTCATGAATATTATGCTACCTTTATTTCTCCTTCAGATATAATCATGTTCTGAAGTGGATCTGATACATATACTGTACAAACAAATAACCTATGTCAGGTGACACAACCAATTTTAATAGATAGTCATTTTTTTTCAATATTCAGAAACCAGGTAGGAAAAAAGGAAGTACAACCTATAATTCAGTGCAACCTTTCACGGCAAAAAGAAGTTACAATAATTCTTTTCTGTTTATCTCATCTCACATCATTTTGGATACATTTTGATCCACTATCCTTTGCAACAATTGATGATATTGGACTTTTCTTTGTTAGCCAATCATATTGCAGTCAGTTTGCCAGTGTGCCTGTGGTCATTGTCCCATTGCATGACGTAATTTTGACCCAGCTTCATCTGCAGTACAGATGACTTTATGTTTGTCTCAAGAATATTCTGGTATAAAGTAGAGTTTTATCACTGACTGCAAGTTTGCTTTGGCTGCAAAAAGCTCAAATCATCATACTTCAGAATTGGTATGAGGTGTTTGTCATGATGTGATTTTTTTTTAACATAGTCCATTGTATATAAAAAAACATGACCACTTTGATCTCACCATTTTAAAGAATTTTGTTTCATACCGTTTATGCTTTCTTCAGATACCTAAGTCATGTAGCTATTTATTTATTTATTTATTTATTTATTTATTTATTTATTTATTTGAAGAGAAGGAGCTTTTTCCTAGCTACCCTACCATTCCCATGAACAGAAAGAAGTTTTCAGGTCGCATGATGCAGCAGAATCAGTGTACTTAAAAACATCATGCCATGGAATATACTGTATATGAAGCCCTGAAACAAGACACTCTTCATCAGCCGATGATCATCAGATCACCATGAAATATTTGCAATCCACTAAACCTAAACAGCAAAAAAAAAACAACACTGTCTTCACAAATTTAGACTTTAATAGCATCTAAACCTGATCAAAATCTGAGAGGGTGATGAGTAGAAAACTGTTTTTAGCACAACCTTGGGATGTTATGAATATTTAATAATGCCATATGGCCTGGTCAACACCCCCTGTCTGATACAGGGATTGATTCCATCCTCTGAGAGACGATAGGCAGATTTATCACATTGCACATTTTGTTTTATTCCAGTTCCACAGTAGAACTCATGTAGCATGATAAGTGGTCCTTCTGAAAATTAATAGCTAATAAATTATTTGTTAAAGCAAAATCTTATGAATTTTTTACACCCCCTGAAGCAGTGAGGATTTGAGGGTTCCTCGTTTTTTTATTGTCATTTCATCCGAAACATTCCATTATCACACCACTCAACTGACTTTTAAAGGAAAAGTGGAACAACTAAGTCACAAGAGCATAAACCACTGCACTCACTCTAAAACACCCTGACCCCAACCTTTCAGTCTTTCATTATCAAAGAAGATACCTCAGAAGAAAGAGCCAAGGCTATTTACTTCACCTTAAAATAAAATTACCTCTTTTACCCCCGTTTCATTTTATTTTTACTTCTGGAAAGATAAATACCTTTTATTCTGCAGACATTATTTGGTGGCATGGCAGGTCTGAGCCATGCATTACCTTCACATACCAAATGGTTTTATTGCCTTAGAGCCATCTTTATTTTAAGCAGGAATAAATTACTCACCCTAAATTGATTAATCTGCTGTTTTATTAACCACTACATTTTAAACCTATATATGTCTTAATTACACTGCTTTTCTCTCACACCCATCCCGAGGCATCCAGATATTGTACCAGCTCCGATCATCTTCCGTGCGATGAAGATTTTGGACCTCCACTGAGATGAGGCTGACTCTATGAGAATCCTGAGACATCTACAGATCTACCAGCTCCAGTTGGACTCTATGATACCAAGAGGAGATCTGAACTCCATGTGATCTTTACACCAGTTCAACATTTGTTTGACTGTATATTTGTAATCACACCCTCTTGTGTCACCCAGATGAGGATGGGTTCCCCTTTGAGTCTGTTTCCTCACAAGGTTTCTTCCTTACCAATTTAAGGGTGTTTTTCCTTGCCACTGCAGCCTGAATCACCTCAGACTTGCTCATTGGGGATAAATACATATACATACATACATACATACATACATACATACATACATACATACATACATACATACATACATACATACAGACTGTGAACTATATATATCTTGAATTTTTTACTATATTAATTCTCTATTTCTCCTTATGTTTACCTTCTGTTCTATGTTCATGTTCTGTAAAGCTGCTTTGAGACAAAGCCCATTGTAAAAAGCACTATACAAATAAACTTGAATTGAATTGAATTAATTAGCCAGAGAAGCTCATTCAAGTATGTTAGAAATTAGGTGTGTTAACACATTCTTAAAGTTTTCTTCCTGATAAGTTAAGTTCAATTACAGAGTCAGAACAATTACAATTACAATTACAGTAAAACTCCACATAACGAATGTAGAATTTATCATGTACAGATGCTATGCTCTACTTTTGTAAGTGTAGTGTGTCTAGTGATGGACCAGATTACGTGTAAATGACTATTTATGATGTCATATATTGTTGTTTGCAACGAATTCAAACATTCTAATATATATATATATATATATATATATATATATATATATATATATATATATATATATATATATATATATATATATATATATATATACACATACACACACAGAAATGCAAACGAGATGAGAGGAAAATGCCTATAACAAGCAGACACAGATTGTGCATGCCATCTGAACTGGGAACTGCATGCCATTTAGGCAATTTAAACGTGTTTCTTGGTTTGATATGATGCACATTAGAAAAAATGGATAGAAGTCAAAAAGACTCTGTATATGGACAGGAAACAAATTTAGCATAAAGAGGTTGAATACAAAGTAATTTTTTCTTCCAGGCAGAAACGCAGTATATCTTGTATATAGCTATGTTCATAATATCATAATATTGACCATAACATCACCAACTGGAATTATATTAACTGTAATAAAGTGTATAGGAGGGGGGCATGGTGGCTTAGTGGTTAGCATGTTTGCCTCACACCTCCAGGGTTGGGGGTTCGATTCCCGCCTCCGTCTTGTATGTGTGGAGTTTGTATTTTCTCCCTGTGCCTCGGCGTTTCCTCCGGGTACTCTGGTTTCCTCCCCCGGTCCAAAGACATGCATGGTAGGTTGATTGGCATCTCTGGAAAATTGTCCCTAGTGTGTGAGTGTGTGAGTGAATGAGAGTGTGTGTGTGCCCTGCGATGGGTTGGCACTCTGTCCAGGGTGTATCCTGCCTTGATGCCTGATGACCCCCGAGATAGGCACAGGCTCCCCTTACTTAGAGGACCAAATCTGTTTCCTTTATCACATCACTATCCCTGTGAAGAAAGTCAGGTCCATGAAGACATGATATGAAAAGAGCCCGAGTGTCCTGCACAGAACCCTGACCTAAATCCCACCGAACACCTTTGGGATGAATTGAAATGCTGATTGTGCACCAAGCTTCTTCACCTGACTTCAGTGTCTGACCACATTAATTGTCCTGTGACTGAATGAGCAAATCCCCACAGCCACACTCTAAAATCTAATGTAAAGCCTTCTCAAAGATTAGTTGCTATTATAACAGGAAATGGGATCTGGAATGGGATGTCAAATAAGCACATATGAGTGTTATGGTCAGTCGGAACGGATTTGTTTAAACATGGCTGTAGTGTGTCACAAAAAATATTACTTAACGGGTCTTTAGACAAAGTTCATCTTAACTTCCTTAATATGTTCTACTGACAAAGAGCTTTAAAAGAGTTGCAGAACTTTACATCAACCATTAGTCTTGTCTCAAGAGGCACAAGTAAAAGAAGTGTTAATCTTTATATATTTACTTAGAGTGTACTGCAATGGCGCACTATGCAGCAACCCTCCCAAGCACATACTGTACCTTTCTCAAATCTGAACCTGTTGCTATTATACTTCTGCATTGAAATTGTGTCTGTGTTTCTGACAACTGCCTCAAAAGACATTTTCACAGATGGCCTGTAACAAGAGCACCTGTAGTCAATTAGTAGCTACTTTTGGGTTTTATCAGAGAACTGTGAACATCATGGTTTGGTTTGACATATAAGGTCAGCAATAGTATGAAAGAATGGCTGGGTCAGTGAGTAGCTTTTGAGTGTATAGGTAAGACAGGAGTGGTGGATGATGTGTGATGACAGTGGTGTTATCTAAGTGAGGTCCAGAAAAGTTCAACACAGTGGATAGCAACCACAACTACAGTGCTACACAATCAGCCATTTATAGAACACAGGCCATTTAAATGCCACTAAAATAACACACTAATGTTTGGGCTTATCATATTGGCCTCTTACAGTGAAGAGGCAGATTCAGAGGTGAATACACACACACACACACACACACACACACACACACACACACACACACACACACACACACACACACACACATGCAGAGCAAATACAGGATACATAAGCAAACGTCATTAGACAGTGTCACAAATGGCATTTGTCAAATGGCAAATTGACAAATGTACTCAGCTCCGCTTCGTCAATTCATTCAGACAGTGTTGGGATAATTACATCATGTACATGTATCCGATGCATTTGATATTTTGGTGCTTTTGAATCTCTTTGTTGCTAAGTGTGATAAAAATGTCATGATGGCAGAAAAATGGCAGAAAAGCATGATCTAAATTAAGGATTATCTCATATGAGATAATCCTTAATTTAGATCATGCTTTTCTATTTTTAAGCATCAAAAACTGTTGATTAAGATCTAATGTTAACTCAGCTCATGGACATTTGAGTTGGAACAAATTTGCTTTGTTAAAAAATTAGTTAAGTACCAAGATTTACTACTACTGCTACAAAACAACAACAACAACAACAAAAACACACAATAATAATAATAATAATAATAATAATAATAATAATAATAATAATAATAATAATAATAAACATTTTAGTTAAGTCTTAACATCAAAGTATAACATCATAAAGAACATACAACCCCTTCCTCCCTCCATTATTTAGTTCCCAGAAGTTCCTTTCATGTGCCGAATCTGCGCACTGGAGGGAGTTGGAGAAGAGAAGGCGCGCAATGCGCAGGATCCGTTAAGTGTTTAAGAGCGAGCATTACGATTCATTCTATTGATTCGGTTCTAATCAACAAGCACGCGTCAATGAATCATTTAGGTGTGTTTTGATTTGTCTGCTCAGAGAAATGCTCACTAATAGAAGAGAAATGCTCACTACAAAATCAAATTGTGTCATTACAAAGAAGCAAGGTATCACAATGGCTAACTGAAACCCAGTGCCTTTGTTTGATAATGGGAATAAATCATTCTGCATTTAATGAGATCAAGAGAATAGAGAACAGAAAATATTGGCTCATGCATTTCAAATTTCATTTCAATTGTTTGTAAAACCGACACGTCAAAGCACAACTTCTAAATTCACGATTTGTTTGGGAATCGTGTTTTCGAATTCGGGTTCTCCCGACTCGTCTTACAAGAGTCATTCTGAATGAACCGATTCGTTCCTGAATGGCCCTTCGCTATACTTGACAGTAGGGAGAACGCGGTGGAGCAGAGGATGAGTGTCGGCGCTAGTGCACACACAGTGACAAGGGAAAGTTGGCGCGGTCTTGTAACGTTTTTTCACGAGATTTTTTGGCATCACCCGAAAAAGCAGGTCTGGATACTGGTGCGGCTGCGGCGCTTAACTGATCCAAGAGCGCAGTTTCTTCGAGAGTGTGTGTGTGTGTGTGTGTGTGTGTGTGTGTGTGTGTGTGTGTGTGTGTGTGTGTGTGTGTGTGTGTGTGTGTGTGTGTGTGTGTGTGTGTGTGTGTTTGTTTTCAAGCTGTCATCATAACTAGGTTTGGAGAATTTCCAGCTGAAAGTCAAAACCAGATGTGAGATGCATCTGCCCGTCCCATGACAGAGACGCAGCGGAGGGAGACTCCTGTGGCGCAGCGGAGAAAGCTGAGGCGTCGGATTTCCATCACTTCCAACACCCACACTTCTCTCAAGCAACATTCTCAAAATCTCTTTCATTCGCAACTTTTTTTAGTGTCGGCGTGAGACATGCGGGAAAGGCAGGCGTCTGCGGGAGAGCTCTGAATAAAGCCGATATAGGAGACTGTGCTCAGGGAGAGAAGCGACAACGCTCAGCCGGACCTGCCTTAACTTCATCGGCAACACAATGTCAGCGTTGCGGAAGAAATTCGGGGACGATTTCCAGGTAGCGACGACGTCCTCGAGCGGCGGCGCTTATAAGCAGGAGAAGAAGAGAAAGCGCCAGCGCTTCGTGGACAAGAACGGACGCTGCAACGTGCAGCACGGCAACCTTGGCGGCGAGACGAGCCGCTACCTGTCGGACCTCTTTACCACTCTGGTGGACCTCAAGTGGCGCTGGAACCTGTTCATCTTCGTGCTAACGTACACGGTAGCGTGGCTCTTTATGGCCTTTATGTGGTGGCTGATCGCCTTCGTGCGCGGTGACCTGGAGCGCGCGCGCGACGACAAGTATACGCCGTGCGTGGCCAACGTGCACAACTTTCCGTCCGCTTTCCTCTTCTTTATCGAGACCGAGGCCACCATCGGCTACGGCTACCGCTACATCACGGACAAATGCCCCGAGGGCATCATCCTTTTCCTGTTCCAGTCCATCCTGGGCTCCATAGTCGACGCCTTTCTTATCGGCTGCATGTTCATCAAGATGTCTCAGCCGAAGAAACGCGCCGAGACGCTCATGTTCAGCGAACACGCGGCCATCTCGATGCGCGACGGCAAGCTCACGCTCATGTTCCGGGTGGGCAACCTGAGGAACAGCCACATGGTATCCGCGCAAATCCGATGCAAACTTCTTAAAGTGAGCATGTTTACTTCTAGAGTACTTCTCTACCGTTTAAGTTTACCTGATGAACCCGCGAGTCTTATGTCTTGATGCTTCGTTACGCACAGAAACAGATGCGCATAATGGCAATCCAGCTGTTTTGTCACTTAGTCTAACATTTATCCATTTATTCTGGCATCTGGTTTTGCCATGTTTAAATAGATTAATTTGATTTAGTAAAAATAAACACTGTCACAATGCAGCTTTCTAGAATTTACAGATTTCTATTTAGATTCAACCCTGAGGTGCAGGAAAAACTCCATGAGGTAACATGCAGAAGAAATCTTGACAGAAACTAGACTCATAAGGGAACCCATCCTTATCTGTGTGTGACTGGATAGTGATTTATTATTTACTTATTAAGTCATTACTCAGCAGTAATAGAGTAGAAAAGACGTTTGGTGTGAGCAACACAGTTTTAATGATTATGGCAACTGTTCCCAGAAATCTACAGTATTCATGATTATATTTTGAAGACAGTGGAATCTTTAAGGCTTCCATGTAAGATCATGTACAGTACCAGGGCTGAGAGTGATTCACGATTATCTGAGTGTGTTGAGGAGGTTATTAGTGTGCCATAATTTTTTGTATAGGTTGCATAAGAAGGACATAGTCTATGCTCATTTTAAAACATGAGGTTTGCAACCTAAGGTCTGAAAGTACAAGTTGTTAGGGTATAAATAAATGATGACTGATATGTGATTCAGTGCTGAACAGAAGTGACATAATGGGTTCAAAAACCTAGAATAAGCTGAGAAAATCATAGGAAAATTGTTGTGTCGGCAGAGGAAGGTTGTTGACACACAGAGGTGGCTGCAGGCAAAAACAATTTGTGGGAGAAAGAGAAAGGATAGCATTTTTGTCTGAAGGCATGTCTGAACTTCTTCTTAGGTTAAAGCAGAGATTGGCTTTGGGTATAGAGTCCAGATGGATAGAAAAGCTACGTGAGAAGGATGCTAGGGAGCGAGTTAATAAAGACATGCATGCATGCAACTGTAAAGCACTGTGGCATTAGTGTCTGGGGAGGCATCACAGCCAATAATGTCAGGTATTTGAAAAAAGTTGACAGTAATGCTTATATTGAAATTATATTTAAAAAAATCTATATGAAAATGTCTAGAGATGTATCATAAGAATGTGTGTTTTTCTATATCAGCAAACATGCATGTGCTGTTCTGTATTAGTCATGTGGGTGGCACAGTAGGCAGCATGGTGGCACAGTAGGTAGCATTGCCACTTTCCAGATCCAGTGTCCTTCGTTCAGTCCTAAACTACGGGTACAGTCCGGGTTGACCTTCAGATGTTGTCCTCATGTTCTTGTATGTTTGCTCTTGGTTCTCTTTTTCCTCATAGTCTTAAAAAAACAAACCAGTAGGTGAACTGGCTACTGTTAATTGCCCTTAACTCTGAATGAGTGTGTGCATGGGGTACAACGATAGCATGACATCCGATGATAGGCTCAGGATTCACTCTGAATAGGTCCAGGCTGAAAATAGTTATTGAACATGAATAAAAAATTAGTAACAAAGCATTTGTGCAATTTGTTTTTAACTTCCAGCGTATATAATAGTAACGCTTTTAGTCTTTTCCTGAGCTTTGATCAGAAGTTGGACCGGAACAGTGTATCAGTAAAAGTCGCTTCTTATTTTATTCCAACAAGAAATTCATTCTAACCACAAACCTACAGATGAAATATCTGAAACAAGATAAGTGCATAACAGGCTGGTATCCAGTTGTTTGTTCATGCAGATTTAATTTGAGACTGGTCGTTGTATTAATTGGTCTAAATCTTTCTTATGAAGTAAGATACACATTTAATGAATCATGAAACATTTATGACCTCTTCTATATACATAAAACATATTATCAAGGATAGCATAGTGGGTATAGTCAGAGCATTTATAACACTGCCCTACCGCTTCAGCTCTGTAGTTTAGTTTAGTCTGATTATAGATATTGTCAAATTTTCAAAACAGAAATTAGTCAGGACTCTATAACTGTCCTGCATATTTCAGTGATTTCACCTTTTTTGACTCATCATTTAACTAAAATGCCAGAAATGAGTAAAACTGGGTGTTAAAGCATACCAAAATGTGCAGGGTTAAGATTAAGCATTAGAGCAATGCTGAAGATATCATGATCCATTGTATAATGATCCATTGGCGATCCCCTCACCCGTCCTATTACGCTGTTGGTTGTCGTCTCTGGTTTTCACTCTGTATTTTTCTCTTTCTCTCTCTAGCCCGATAGTTGGGTGTGGATTTTATTGTAGTATAAATTATATGTTTTGAATGAAGCACAGATGAAAATGTAAGCCATCATTTTAGCCATGCATCATCGATGAAGTCTGGTGTACCTTTTCAAATGCTATTTTCGAAATTAAGCTCGCTTTCTCTAAGATCTTCTCTGTCTGTAGTCTCGACAGACTCCTGAGGGTGAATTCCTGCCTCTGGACCAGCTGGAGCTGGACGTTGGTTTCAGTACAGGAGCCGATCAGCTCTTTCTTGTGTCGCCTCTCACCATCTGCCATGTAATTGACTCGAAGAGCCCGTTCTATGACCTTTCACTGCGGTCCATGCAGACCGAGCAGTTTGAGATTGTGGTGATCCTGGAAGGCATTGTGGAGACCACAGGTAAGACTCACTCCACAAAACACATGCAAAACCACACCTATGACTATTGGCTGTTTTGTTCTGGTTTAAGTGAACATTTTACATTTATAAATTTGATGATTGTGGTCTGGAATTATAATTTTTTATCATTATGGTAATGTAGGAAGTACTACTGTACTATCAACTACGCTGAGAAATGGTAGAAGCTATATAAAGCTAGCTACTGTAACTACAGTAGGTGAACTCCATTTATATATGTACTTATCAGTGTGGACATTACATGTCTTGCATTGGCAGATTAGCAAAGCAAGCTAAATGTATAAGCTACAGACACTTATCAAAGGCACAAAGGACCTCTGCTAGTATTTTACAGGCTTTATTTTTCTTCACAAAGCCATTCACCCAATTTATGTAACTATCAAATTTTCAATCAGTAAATAGGAAATAACTGCCGGTAGATGCTAATGTTCTGAGTAAGCAAACTGAAGAAATGTCGAAATGGCATTTGTCAGTTCACTGATTTATACCTACTTAAGTTGAATACAATTAAGAAACTCTGAATTCTGTTATTTGTGTTGTTGCTATGTTGCTTGCTGCTGTTGCTCAGTGTCATGCAGATACATAGGAAATTAATTGTCATCTGTCTCTTTGTCATTTGAACATACTTTTCACCTACTGGTCAATGATCAATACAAAAAAGGCAGAATAATGAAGTATAAACAAGTATAAGCAGCTCCAGTGGTATTAGTAATCGGAATTGCTAGAAAGTGTGCAACAAAGAGGTTTCTACAGTATATCAATGATGCAAAGATTTAAGGCTAACTTGCAACAGAGTGCCAAATAATACATCCGATCATTGCAATACCAAACAGGGCTGTAAGTAACATTGATCAGATGTGGCCAATTAGTCCCCCTCATTTCACAGTCTTGATTCTGTTCTCCTGCATTACTTTACACACAGCTACAGTATGTATGATGTTCAGGTAACAAAAAGTAAACAAAAAAACATTTAAATTTTTAGCGCGGTTTGCCTTGGTGGTCTAGCAGAGCTCATTGGTGTCAAAACAAGAAGTCGGGGTTTACAAAAGCTTTAGGTTTAACTGTGAAGGGCTGTGAAATGACTGACAGTAATATCCAGGGATGCAAACCTTTACATATTTCATAGAATGTAATGCATTTCTGTTCATTCGACGAGACAAGAAACATTTTTCAGAGCAACTTATTGGTATGTCAGGCATAAGGTTAAGAACGAAAGTGCTAATAATGAGAGAGAATTTAATGAACTTTGTTAACTAGTGGGGGCACGGTGGCTTAGTGGTTAGCACATTTTCCTCACCCCTCCAGGGTTGAGGGTTCGATTCCTGCCTCCGCCTTGTGTGTGTGGAGTTTGCATGTTCTCCCCGAGCCTTGGGGTTTCCTCCGGGTACTCTGGTTTCCTCCCACGGTCCAAAGACATGCATGGTAGGTTGATTGGCATCTCTGGAACAGTGTCCGTAGTGTGCGAGTGTGTGAGTGAATGAGAGTGTGTGTGTGCCCTGCGATGGGTTGGCACTCAAACTTAAACCAAAAAGGACCATTACATTTGTACCACACACACTCTCTTTCAATCGTTCTTGAGTCTTCTAACACTTTCCAAACATGTGTCTTCAGGGATTCTACAGAGAGAATGTAGAGTTAGCCGCCACAGGGTTATTTTTGTTCTAGTTAAAAAAAGAAAGAGAAAAGAAAGGAAAGGAAAAAAACTGTGTTTTTGTTTTTTGTTTGGGGTGTTTGAGAGTATGTACACTGTTGTCAGTGGGTGTAGGTGGCTAATCTCTAAAGCATTAGACTGACTCCTTCGTGCTGTAGAGGAGTTGAGAATGTTGTTAGTGTTGAACGGAACACTAAAAAAAGAGGGAGAAAGCAAAAGGGAGCGAGAGCAACAGCCTTGTTATGTAAGACGTGTGAAACATAAAGGGAATCTTTATTTAGCACGCCGCATCTCAGTGGTCTTACATGGTGTAGGATCAGCAAACCTGTCAATCATAAGTTCACCTGTACCTTTAGTGCCTCAGGCTTCAAATGTACCAAATCATGCAAGCATACCAGTTTGAATAGAGCAGAATGAAAAAATATATACAAAGCACGCTGAGCCATACCAAGACCAATAAACACCCCCCCCACACACACACACACACACACACACACACACACACACAGTGTGTCTGAATGTTTCATACAGTACAGTCTCCACATAGTGTACAGTGGTGTTCCACTGACAGGTCTTCCACATGAACAGTGCATGCACAGCAGCAAGCAGTCTGAATATTCCACCCACAGAAAGTGAACGGATTTGTAGGTAAAAACAGAATTATGTACAGTTAGTCAGCACACTGTTCTCCCCATTGTGAATCAGTTTCCATAGCAACTAAATCTCCTCCTCCTTAAGTGGGCTCAGTACAGTAAAGTCGCACAGCCTGTTTGAGGTACAGAGAAGTATGTGAGAGGAACACTGATCTGTTTTTTTTCCCTTCGTGTGTATTACATAAACACATAAACTAGAGATGGACAAAATTGAGGTTTTAATGATTGATAAGCTCAGTGTTACACTTTTTATTGTCATGGTATAGACTTGTAATTGAAAAGAGGTGGAATTAAATAATAATAATAATAATAATAATAATAATAATAATAATAATAATAATAATAATAATAATAATAATAATAACCCTTTTTAAACTGTATATACATACACGTAAATATAGAAATGCAAAAATCAATTTGATTTAAATATAAAATATAAGCAAGTACTAAAACATCATATAGTGTGAGATTATTGATGTAATATGCAACTTATTTACCTATAACAACACTGATTTATTCCACATCATTTTCTACAGAAATGTACACATTTTTATTATTTTATATTCAATACAGTTATTTCTTTATATTAGAACTATATGTAGTTACATTTAATGTCCATGAAATGAATTAGATCCTCGAATCACTTAAATTCTAGTAGGTGTTAATGGTCGTTTCTTCACCAGACTCCTCTTTCTTTTTTTGAAGAGAAATGAATAAGAAATATCTTGTCAAAGCAATTTGTCAATTCTAAATCAGGGTATCTCAAAACCTTTTACAGCCATGCCCCACAGTACAAATTTATTTTTTAACCTAAATAAGATTTTCCAAATATTAGTGTCATTATTTAAATAAGTGTATAAAGATATTTTGGTTATTTATTGGAGCTATAGAACTTTTTAATTCCTATAACTTCCACTAATAGATGGTTCTAACAGTGGTTCTGCTGACATTATTTATAGATGTGGGTTTTTTTTAAGTTTTGAGTTTTAGATTAAATTATTTCAGCAGTTGTGAGCAGGAAGGAACACTGCAATTATCTAAAAGAATGTGCTGGCCACTTTATAAGGAACACTTGAAAATTCATGCAGTTATTTCTTCAGCTGTTTATGTGACAACACCACATGTATAAAAAAAAAACCAACAACAAAAAAAAACAGAGCTTTGGGAATGTTTAGATTAAACATCAAAATTTGGATTGTAATCTCAATGACTTATTCTGGCACAGTTATTAGTTCCAGGGAGGCTGGTTTGGGTATTTTAGAAACTTCTGGGATTTTCACATGCAACACTCTCTGTTAATACAGAACGGTGTGGTAGTCCTGATGGTAGAAATGTCTTGTTGTTGAGGTCAATTGACAGACTAACAGACCTGTCTGAGCTGACAAGAAGGATATGGTTACTCAAACAACTCTTAAAGTTGGGCATCTCAGAATGCAAAATGCATTAAACATTGAGGCTGGGCTGGAGACTACTGTATATCAAGTTCCACCCCATCATCCTGTCAGGTCTTGTTTGGCTTTTCTGCTTATCACAGTTGTAAAGTGATTACTGCAGTTTTATGTTTTTAAAACCCTGAAAATTCATCAGCTCCTCAAACCAACCTGTTTGGCACCAACATCCATGCCACTATCAAACTCACTGACATCACATTTTCTTCCCCGTTCTGAAGTTTGATGTAAACATCACCTGAGGCTGTTAAACTGCATTATCTGCATGATTTGATGCATTATGTATGTGCATATTAGCGCTAATAATAGTGATAGGGTAGCTATTTCTCCTGCTGTAGGAAACTAAAATAATGACAGACCTCCAGGTTATGCTCAACAGATGCAACTTTGAGAGTCTACAGTATATATAACCCATTAAGAATTAAAGGAATATACCAGAAATCAGACGGAAACTCAGAAACATTCAATTCTTTCAGGATAATGTGTTGAAATTCTTGCCCATGTTACTCAGAGGCTACAGATGCAGTGGATAGCAATTAGGTTAAAAGATGCTGAAAAGATTTTGTCATTAATCGGCTGAAAACTGGGACTTCAGCTTCCAGTCAGAGGCACTCTCATACTTCAATGCATTTTCTGAAACTGTAAGCGGCTCCTCTGTGTCTTTTCCAGAGCTGATGCCTATTATCTTACAGCCAATATTTTGAAAACTGCCTGACTAAGAGACCTGTGCAGAGACTTAGATTAGCATATCGTGTTTAAGAGGAACGTTAGGCTAAATAGAGTACATACAATGTGTTAAAGTCACTGTCTTTCTGTGGACTATTCATGTATTCAGCAGAGGGATGTTTAGGTTACAAGGTATTGCAAATGGTACTCTGAATGAGAGATGATAATCAATTTGGCTTTGTGCTAGACTCCCTTATGACTTTGGCAAATTGGAGGAACTCAGCTACTTCTCGACTCCAAAACCCCTGAAGTCTTGTACTCTGTGTCAGTGGGGAAGACTGAGTTCAGCTGGATGGTCGATTACAGCCAATAGCTTAGTGATGTGCCGTGTCAGTCACCACACACACACAGACAGAAAGAGTAAAAGAAACAGATTATAGTAAAGCTGCTTAGATCAGCGAACACATAATGGCACACAAAATGAGACATCAATACAGATAATGATGATCATAATGGAGGTAATGATGATAGGTAGAGGTAGCTTATTAGAAAGAGACATAAAGTATCCAAAGAGAGCCTGCCCACCTGCAGAGGGATCAAAGGAGAACAAAAAATGGCATGAGCACAGCAGCAAAACAACGCAAGCGAGAAAAAATACAAGCGATGGTGAAGCATAGCGAGAAAAAGATGACAGAACCAGGTCATCGAGAGCACCTCTGTGCTAAGCGAACAGCGCGCTTAATGACGGTCACCATAGAAACACATTATCTCTGTTGGAAATATAAATTGCCCTCGTAACTGTCATCTAGAGGAGTGTAGTGATATGATGTTTTGGTTTGTTTGTTTTTAATCTGAACACGATATAATATGCGCAACCGCTTCTCAAACAATCGCCGGTAATGAAATTTCATTGTAATGGGTGAATATGGGGTGATTATGTAAGCACCGTTAGAGGAAAATCAGGCTGGAACCTCACTTGCCATGCACACATACACACACATGCACACACACACACTCTGTAAACATCAGAAAGCCTGTTTAATATTTCATGAGTTGAATAATAAAATTTCACACTCTTGTCGAGTCAGAAATGGGGGTTTTACAATGGGCAAGCACGGACAGTAAACTTTCTCATATGGTGTGGGTGAGAGACAGACTGTGTTTTGGAGAGGCTGGGTGATGGGTGCGTTTGTGTCTAATGGTTAGATCATGGTCTGCGTTAGTTTATGTAACCTGGAGGTGTGTGTTCTCTGCTGCAGACAGCAAGGTCTCGGATGATCCTCTGTCGTTTCCATCCTGAGCTTTCTTTCCTGTGTTTGCAGGAGCAGTGATAGACAGACTTGCTCTCCAAATGACTTTAAGTGCCACTTTAAGCAGCTCAGAGCCCCATTCAGTGATCCCCAAACAATCCAAATACCCTTTCTTACCACTGCCTTTAACACTGCCATAAGATCAGAGAACCCTTCAGATGCACCAAAAACTCTAAACACAAGTCCAGGTGCTCTCATTTACTACTGTTGTACCTTGGATTTTGTCTCATTACTGTAAATATTTCCTTATCTTTGGTGCATGGTGCTGACTGTGAACACTGAGTAAATCCTTCCATTCTACTTCCGATAGATTCTTCTGTTTTGAGCCTGATCTATTAAGGTTAACCATCTCACCTATTTATTTTTGTGCTTCCTGTTAAATTTTCTCAAATCTCAGCTCACATACATGATGACACTACATCTACAAATGATTACAGCAGATCCATGTCAGAGTATTAAGAGCACGCATCTTGTAATATTCTAATTTCCACTATGTCATATTTGTTTACTTTTTTATACAGTATAAACATGTACTTACATTGACATAAAAGGTCAAGTGTTTTAGTAAGGTGTCGGGTCAAA
Organism: Tachysurus fulvidraco; assembly: GCF_022655615.1. NCBI lineage: Eukaryota > Metazoa > Chordata > Actinopteri > Siluriformes > Bagridae > Tachysurus > Tachysurus fulvidraco. Next base: position 27,784,601 of record NC_062522.1, read on the forward strand.
AAATAAGCTGCCAGAACAGCTTCACCGAGCCTTGGCGCAGAATCTAAAAATCTCTAGAACTTACAGTAAGTAATTTTTTTATGATGATAGTCTCTCCAAATATCTCTTATAGGAGTTCAAGTAGGTGGAGATCTTGTAAATATGAAGGCCAAAGCACAGGATTTAAATTATGTGAAAATTAGAAATATGCCTTTATGTTCTGTTGATCTCTTGATTTATGACTATATTTATATTTTATATGGAATGAAATATGGCTGGCAGGGCAAATGTGTTTTATTTTGATTGACCTATTTATTTAAAAAAAAAAAAACAGAATACATAAGAATAAGGCATTCTTGTGGGTGTGAGTGTTTGTGTGTGTGCATGCGTGTATGTGTACAGTATGTGTGTGTGCGTGTTTTAGAAAGCTTGTCGGAAAAATTCTCAGGGTGGTTGAGACTAGAGGTCTTTATGTATGTGTTAGGACTGAAATCCTGTGGTCCAAAAGATATCACCCATGCAGGAGTTGTATCTTGTTGTGAGTGAGCAGTGTGCAAGATAACCATTGACCACATTCATTAACATAAACATGTACTGTAGCAGTCATCAATATCTGTCTGCTCTGCCTCATGGTGCTTTACTTTAGGCTACTAATTTGTTTCGATTTTGGGAAAAATTAACCAACATTTGTTAAAAAAATATATCACAGAACTAAAGCACTGGTTTTTATGAACTGATGTTGCTGAGGAACTCTCGGGAGTAGAATTCACAGAACGCGCTTATACTTATATGCCATTTTACCTCTGGGTTTTTTCCAGTGTTTGTAGGGGAATAGCATTAAGGTACATAGTTAATTTAAAAACCTTCTAGGTTAGATCTGTGTTTAGTCACCTTGTGTTCGCAGTCGCAGTAATACAAACGCTTTATTTCTATATCTTTATCCTATGCAGTTGCTAGAAAAATGGGGTGTAATTTCACAATGCTGTACCATCAATGCCTCTTCTCTCTACAGGTTTGTTCCTACAAGGAACTGAGTCCTCAAATAATATGGACAGAACAGTATCTGTCTTATTGCTGGGTGATTGCAAGGAAAAATGCAACGATGCTACCAAACTGCTGTCAATGGCCGGGAGTCAAGCAAACAAACTCTTATCGTGGGAGGAATGGCATATTCTCTTCTTTCAGAATGACACTAGCCAGTCATTCACTCAGCACAAGGTAGATAGCATATACTTCTGAGTGGTTTATGCCACCTTGGGACACAGCACAAGCAGTGTGAAAAGACGTGGACGTTGGTTTTGCGTGTATGCCCCACTCTCCTTAGCTGCTGGGTGATGAGGAATGTTAACTAATGCGTGAGAACTGGTAAACCCAAATTGAAGAGAAAATGGGGGGATAATCTCTTAGCCTTATTTGGAACATTGTAATAATACGGCTGATTAGGATTGGCTGGCAAAGATGGTGATTGGGTTGAAAACCAATCAATATCACACAGCAGGATGTTCTGTTACTTCGATGCACTACAACAAAAGCGATTAAAAAAGCAGAAGGAGAGGCAGAGCGAGGGGGTGCGTATTTGTTGTCGGTGTGTTGGATGTCAAGAAAACTCATTTGTCAGTGCAGTTTTACTTCAATGAGTCATTTATTAAACAGTGGTTTTTACTCCTCTGCGGGACTCCTAACACTATCCCATTAGATTTCTTCTGGATGGCTGAGAAACTTCATGTGCTCTCTGTAGAACACATCTACACTGTCTGTCTGACCACAAGAACAAGCAAATGTTGATGAGGGGATCAAACCACAGCTCTGAATATACGGTTACATCCATGGTCTTTGGTGAAAATAGATAACTATTGCATACTGCACCTTTTCTGGCCTTCTGAGACAAAAAACACCTTTATGTTGTTTTTTTTTTGTTGTTTTTTTATACAGAAAAGTTCTGTTTCTGGATGTTTGTGAAAAATCTTTTAATAGTCTTTGTTTTATGTGCTCTAATTAAGGTGATGCAGTGTGGTTGATCCACAGATCTAACGAATTTCCTTCTGTCAAAGCTCTTGTTTTCATGCAGCCAAATGGTCTGTGAACAGACGTTCCCGTGGGTGTTGCTCAACAGTAAATGCTACTCCCATGCGCATGCATATATATATGTGTGTGTGTGTGTGTGTGTGTGTGTGTGTGTGTGTGTGCGTGCTTTGTTTGTGTACAACAGTACAATTTGTTCTTAACAACAAAGAATGATACCTTAGTGAAAATTAATACTGACAAATGTTCTATGCAGTTCAGCTGAGTTCAGAATATTTCTAGTCTGAAAATGGAAACCATCCTCCTCTGGGTGACACAGGATAGTGGTGAATGGTGGCATTGGTTCTACAGGGGCAAGTGAGACAGACCTGTACTGTATACCTGTACATTTGCTCGTTCATGCCGTTATCTATTATGGCAGTAAAGCAATGCATAAAATCATGCAGATACATGTCAAAAGCTTCAGTTAATCTTCACATCAAACATCAGAATGGGAGGAAAAACTGACTTTAACTATGGCAGTGTTGTTGGTTCCAGATGGGCCGGGTTACGCAGATACTGCTGATATCATTGAAATTTTCACACAGAACAGCCTCTAAATGGAGTAAAATGTTTTACCCAAACATGACAAACCCCTGGACAACCCCACCCATATTTCACCTGTTCTTTTTCCAGTCTGCAACAATCCAGTTTCTATGAGTCTGTATCCATGATAGCCTCAGATTGTTGTTCTTGGCTGAAAGGAGTGGAATTTTTGCTTTATTCCTCTGTTGTAACTCATCCATCCTCAGGATATAATGATTCTGAAGTATCCCGAGGTGCTTTTCTACTCACCACAGTTGTAATTTGTGCTTATATGAGATTCTGCATCCTTTCTATCCAGTCTTTCTAACCAGTTCCTTCAGACCTCTTCTGACCAAAGCATTTCCGCCAATACAACTGTCATTCATGAAAATCCCAGGAAATCATCAGTTTCAGTTCATTATCAGTGGGAAACACAGACCAGCTCTTCTGTCACCATCAACTGTGCCGTAATCAAAGTCACTTTTTCTTCATTCTAATGTATGATGTGAACATTACCTGAAGCTCTGGGCTTGAATCTGCATAATGTATATGGTCACATATTTAATCCAATGTTTTTACCTTGCCCCATTTATTATGATATAGGTCTTTTTAAACCTAGTGATCCAAAAAGATGATTCAAAAAGCATCCCAGAGAGTTCTACAGGGTCCAGAAAATACGCTGTTACATGCTTACTCTGTGAATGTTTTCAGCGGAGGTACAATGCGGTTAATTACAGGGTTTCCAGGGTAACAGTTTTTTGTACACTCAATTAAGCTAGTTTAAAAAATATTCTGTTGCTGTTTAATAGAAAAAAATGGGAATTACATCTAATTAATTTCCACAAGCTAAGCAAAGTGTTCAGACAGTGTGTCTATGATGTACAGATCCAGATCTATTGTAAAATACAGTATATTGCAAAGATCAAGAGACAAGAAGTGGAGTTAAGGGGTGGATCATGACCGTACATCAGAAATACATGAGGACCACTGTGACCTTGTTTCTCACTGAAAAGCTGAAAGAAAAATCTGTCTCTCTTTTCCAGCACCTGAACATTTTTGGCTTTTGTGTGGTTCTTAAGATGAACTTGCACAGAAAATGTGCTGCAACCTGGCAACTATGGTTATAAAAACTAAATCTATGGTTATGAGCCAGTGCAAATCAAAGGTTTATAATTAATCATGGTATATAGTTGTAGAAGAGTGTAGACAGGAAGAACTCGATGTTCTGCAGTTTATTTGTTCATGTTTATATGTGCAAGCTTTGGTTTAGGTAATAAATGACCTAAATTACTAAGAGAATACTTGAGAAGTGTTGACATTTATAATTACACCCTGACCGACTTTCAGTTAAAAGTCTAAACTTATCATTACTGGGTCTCAGCATTGTGTCATGCCATTGCTTTTTTTTATAAGTATATATGTGTTTGTTGGTTTGTATTAGGCATGACCTGCCAGGCAAGAACATCATATACTGAGGACGAAGTCCTCTGGGGTCACCGCTTTTACCCAGTCATCTCTTTGGAGGAGGGTTTCTTCAAGGTGGACTACTCACAGTTCCATGGTACATTCGAGGTGCCCACACCTCCACACAGCATTAAGGAGCAGGAGGAAAGTTTGCTGCTGTCCTCGCCACTCACCGCCCCATCACTCTGCCAAAGCACAGGAGGCCTGACTGAAGGCAGCAGCACCATGGACGGACTAGAAGCCCTGCAGAGCGATACCGAGACCGGCTCAATTAACATGGCTGCCCCTTTGGCCAGCACCAAGCTTCCAGCTAAGTTACAGAGGCTTACAGGAAGGGACGGCATGCCACGCAAGTTGATGCGCATGAGTTCTGAGATCACGTACAACCTGGGTGAGCTGCCCGCCAAACTTCAGCGAATCAGCTCAGCCCCTGGCGTAGCCGAGGACAGGCTTCCACCAATCAGCTCGCTGCTCAGCCCAGTAGAGGACAAAATGTCTTCTAAGCTAGGTCTAATAGGGGGCGGAGTTGATCCTATCAGCCAATCAGTGACGGACCTGCCACCGAAGCTACAGCGACTAGCCGGAGGTATAGGAGGAGTTGGGGTCGGAATTGGAGGACGAATGGACGGGCACCTGCCTCCCAAACTGCGAAAGATGAACTCAGAGAGATTCACAGGGTTAAGTCTGAAATGAACATATACTTGCTTTCAGTACTTCATTTACCTCCTTTGTAAACTGGACAATAATGTTACATATGGAACAATTTATATATTAATATAACTTTGACCTACAGTAATATTGCTTAACACAATCTGGCATGGTTTTTTTTTCCACAAACAGCATGAAATAAGATACATATCCAACATGTTATTCATAAACATGAGAAACATGAGAAATATTAACCACATAGTCCAGAGCATTTAAATGATTCACTTATCAAATGTTTAACATTATGTTTATGATGTTTCACACCATAAATATTCAAATGTTCTTTATGGTCTCTATTCTTCAATGTATGGTAAGAAATCCAAGAAGTCAGTGACTCCTTGTATGCCCGATTTACTCGTCGCTCGTTATGTCCGCTCTGAGGTTCTCCATCTATTACACAAGAAAAAAGATTATTATTTAATATTAACACATCACTTTCAAAAAATGAATTAACGTCTGGCATTTTAGTATCCAAAAAATTGCCTCGAGCTCGTGAATACTCTATTGCATGTTCAATATTTGTCCATAACCAAAAACATATGATCTCAAATCTAAGAACAAGCCTTAACTTGTATGATGTTTTGTTAGGAATTGTGTTTCTCTGTATGATGTGAGACAGAGCACATTACTGTGTGATGTATTTACTCACCGTGATGCGCTGCTTTACTGGATATGAGTCTAGAGCATTAAAATTGTGTTTGTTTTTCACATATTTAAAAAAAAAAAAACAGAAATCTTCTAATTTGTAATGGTTTTTGTGTTTGAAAGCTGAAGCAATAATCCTTCGGATTTCCGTGATACTTTTGACTGAACATTCTTGTACATGTGTTGTGTTAATGTTTTGGTTTAAGAAATATTTCTGGCCAAAATTGAATGTGCCAAATTACAGAGTTTTTAAACACTGGAATAAATGTGTTGCACAAATGTAAGTGTCTGAATGCAGATGGTGGATGATAGACAGCTATCTGAATGATGGAGCTCTTACTTAAATATTGCTTCAAAGTCTTTTCCCGTTAATACCCTTTCAAAGTCAACATTTAGTACTTTGAATAAGTCTTCTAATATGGAAGTGCATGATGCATTTTTAAAGAGATGGAAAGATTTATCTTGTGTCTTTGAAGACACTGATCAACGTTAGAAGCAAAATACCATAAATTACTCATTTCATCTTTAATCTCACACCTTCTTCAAATGAATGCTTTTTACTGAGCATATTAGATGTTTTTAATTGTGACATCATTACTATATTTAATTTTATTCATAAAGTTGTTTATGTTTTCATCGTGTTGCCTCTGTGTTAAAAAAGGATGTGACTCAGAACACAACTAAGTGTCGAATGACATTATATGGTGGCCAAGAAAAAAATAGGGTGGCTACAAAAACATGTACTACCAAAATCCACCGATCAGCTCTGCTTTCAAATTATAAACAGCTTTATGGAAAAGTCGTAGGATAGGAGTTTAAACATTGAAGGATATTGTTTGCTATTTTTTAAGTCATGTCTTTAAAAATATCCAAATAGCAAGCATGATAGTCAGAAATGTCAGCTTGCCTGTAGTGTCCAAGCCTCATAAAACCTGGTTCTGCAATTTGTTCCTTCGTGTAATTTGTAGGTTCAGTGGGCAATGCTGACTCAGTCCTTACTTCTACTTTCTCCAAAGACATTTTTAAAAAGATGGGATTGACAAAGTGATCCACCTCGTTCAAGTTTATTACACCTGGTGTTTTAATTCATGCCTTCACAACTATGTCTACAGTCTGGGTTAGAAAGTAATCAGCCCCAGCCTGTATACTGTGGATATGTCTATATACTGTTCTGTTTCTTTTTCTTTGCTTGGTTACACAAAATAAACTGAACCTTATTTTATGTATGTTTTCTTTCAAAAAGCAGACGGACATTGTCCTGTTAGCCTATTTCTACCAGATAACTCTGTTTACATGAACAATCCTTCATATTAAAGTATTTACCTTCTGCTTTAGTGACATTTACTGAAAATTCGTTTCTTATTTAATTAAGACAAATATCATGCACTTTGATTCTTATTTTATATTATGCCATCTTTTTTATGTAAATCAAAATAAATCCAACAATAATCAGCATTTTGGGAAATTGATCTCTGATTAGGGATTGGATTTTTAATAAACAAACAAAAATATCATGAATGCAATTGATCTCAAATCAGAGACTTTTGGTTCTGGATATAGAAAATATATTGTGGTTTAATGTGTTTCCATTCTAGTTGGTGGTGCTTGGACATGTGTTTGACTTGTACAGCAATCAGGCATAACATTAAAACCAGTTGTTCTACCAAAACAGCTCTGAACCATGGACTTTTCAAGAACTCTGAAGGTGTGCTGTGGTATCTGGCACCAAGACGTTAGCAGAAGACCCATTGTATGTCATTTTTGGTGGTCGACAAGGGTCAGCTTTGGCTACGCAGCCCCACAAACTGCAATGGACTGTGTTTTCTGACACATTTCTATTACAACCAGCAAACTTTCTTTTGCAATATGCAGTTGACAAATGATTGAAAAATCTTTGCAAGACATTACTGAGAACCAAAAAAGAAGTGCTTCAAAGTTCCTCTGTGCTAAAATAATCTCATGGTGCGAATCCTCAGACTTATTAACACGTTCCCTCTTCACAGGAGGCCAATATCCTGAACTTTATCTACAGAGAGCTAATTATAAAAAAATGTCTCTGTGTGTCTGTGTGAGAGACAGATAAAGTTACAGTGGGAGAAAATACAGTTCCAGAATTACTGGCACCTTTCTGTAAAGATGTGGAGAAAAGGTTATAAAAATGTCAACAGTTAATTAGTTTAATCTCACACTGAAAAGTACATTTAGACTAAGAAATCAAAAATAAATTTTCATTCTTGAATTGATGGATTTATTTATTTATGCACATCCATGCATATACATGAAACAGGAAGAATCAGAATTCAAATCTTAAGTAAATTAAACGCAAATAGATTTTATAACCTTTTTTTAATATCAAGATAATAATGACTTGCTTTAACAAGAAAACAGTTTGAGCACTCATTTATATATATAAATATAAAATAAATATAAAAAGAGTTATGTATATATATTATTTATAACAAATATTTAGCATTGAAGAGGAGAGAGATTTAGACGATTCTTAAAAGATGCTCACATATCATGTTATCGATTATACTGTATATCAACGTATCAAAAAAAATCATCAAGGCAGACAGCATTATGATCTTTATTTCTCTGACCTGTTTGAGGGAAAGTTTGTCACACCTAATGATAAACTCATTTCCCTGCAGCACAATTTCACCTATTTTGTACATTCATTTTAACAATTTACCAGCTATTGGCTTAATAACGTGCCAGTTGTGTTATTGTTCTGTCAGTGGGCAGTTAATGAGGTCTTTAATGGAGCATTTTTGCTTTCAGATGAAAATGAAATCAGAGCCTTTATGAAATTGTTCTTCATACCACACAGAGCTGCCATCTTTATTACAGGCTATAAAGAAAGAACTAAATCTCGGTTCATCTTGATAAACGGATTTTACAGGCAGATATTCTGCATGGAAAGAAAAGCTGCCTTCAAGTTTTCTGTCGATTAGGAAAATGTTCCCAAATGGAAAGGTTAATTACATGGAAAATACTGAATTGGCACATTTTGGTAACACTCGAGTCACAAATCACCAAATACTAATCACATGGGACAAATTACAGAGGTAGCGATGAGTGCTTGCCTTTTTAGAGCCTTCATTTAAAAAGTTTCTGCTGTTTCTTAATCCACCATATGCAAAGGCATGTTTTTGAAGCCATAGCTCATTAAGCTACAGATGCTTCCTGGGCATAATTAAGACTTAAAAAAACAGACAGTGTGTGAATATTTGTTAAATTATTCATGACTTCTTTAAAAGCATAAGTCTGATTTAAACCCTGTCTGCGGTGCGTCTCTTAATCAGACATTTTGTCAGCATTTTATGGCTGTCTGTTCATATCTCAGCTGAAAGTCTATCGATTCATAAATATCCATTTTTAAATAGGCCACTTTCAAACCCTCAGACTAAACTAAACTGAACGAGACCTTTCATATATGAAATTTGTAAAGAAAGAGATGAAGGAAAAAATTGCATCGCAGCTCAAGAGAACACATTCCCTTCGCTCATCTTTGTTTTAAATTCCTACATTGTTTACATAGGATTAGGAAAACATGTGCTTTATTTTATCAAGACCTTTTATCTAATTGCTGCTGAAAATTAATCAAATTCCTGCGGCTCTGCCTACTTCACCGCCTTAGTAAGCTGTGCTCTGGGCCTTATCTCTGATCAGGTGGGAAAAGTGATTATTTTAAATGCCTGATTTTTTTTTGCAGGGAGAAATTGGCTGAACACATGACTTAACATAATTGGAGTCTATCAAGGGTGCAGATGCGTATGAAACATATCAGGCAATAACAATTGGTGCACAACATCTTAGATTTACTTATTGTTCTTTTTTCACAGATTAAAACATGCTTGACATGATACTTAATGTCTGCCACAGTTACAGTATAAAGAGTCAACATGCCCTCTTCCCTTACTAGCACATTATTTTAAGTGTTTAAGATATCAAATCGAACTCTGTTTATAGGAAGCCTAAAATAAAACCATTTGACTAAAAAAATTGTATTCCTTCTTCTTTCATTCTGATTTTTTTCTTAAAGAATCATAGCGAAAATAAATGCCGTTGCCCATTTTTCAAAAAACTCTAACATCATATCTTCCTGTAATTAGGCATAAAGACCACATATTCTGGACAGGAAATTATCCCTATTGGGACTATGTTTAAATTCGGACTATACTCTACTTTTTTTAATGATACCATAACAGAAAAATAACATTATTAAGCAATGATGCGATTGTTTTTTGTTTGTTTTTTATGTTCATTGATTTTTTTTAGTGTTTTTAAATATGTTCTTTGAAAAATGTTGTTTATTTTTGTTTTTGTTCTCTGTAATGTTTTTAATGTTTCATTCATTTTGTCATTCTTAAAAATTAAACTCACAATCTCACAATCAATCTGTGCCAGTTGATAAATCCAACAATAATCAAGATTTTGTGAAATGTAAGATAGAATTCCAAGACAATCTAGAAACATTTTTTATTCTGAATGTAAAGTTTTTGCCTCCGAAAAAAAAAAATTATATATATAATTTTTTGAGCTGTTAACAAAATGATTTCATGATTTATGACTGCTTTGAAATGTTTTTTTTTTTTTAAGATCAACCATTATTCTATCACAATGGCTGATTTTGTTGGTCATAACTCAGCATAATTCAACAGTTCAGTGCTGTTACGTTTCTGCTACAACAATTACAACTTACCCATAAAAAACCCATAATTTCACTCACTCACTCACTCACTCACTCACTCACTCACTCATTTTCTACTGCTTATCCGAACTACCTTGGGTCATGGGGAGCCTGTGCCTATCTCAGGAGTCATCGGGCATCAAGGCAGGATACACCATCAAGGCAGGCCAACCCATCGCAGGGCACACACACACTCTCATTCACTCACACACTCTCACACTACGGACAATTTTCCAGAGACGCCAATCAACCTACCATGCATGTCTTTGGACCGGGGGAGGAAACTGGAGTACCCGGAGGAAACCCCCGAGGCACGGGGAGAACATGCAAACTCCACAACCACAAGGCGGAGGCGGGAATCGAACCCCAACCCTGGAGGTGTGAGGCGAACGTGCTAACCACTAAGCCACCATGCCCCCTC